>NW_010973220.1:2770569-2832604 GCF_000737465.1 Haliaeetus leucocephalus
TACGCAGGTTATAGGCTCTCTCTCTTGACCACAGGGGAAGCTTCCAGCAGCTTCTCACAGAAGCCACCCCTGTAACACCCCCCCCAGCTACCAAAACGTTGCCACACAAACCCAATGCATTCTCATACTGAATCCAAAATATAACACTATACCAGCTACTAGAAAGAAAATTAACTCTATCCCAATGACAAACAGGACACATGTGGATAAACTTAATGTGTTCTAAGCAGTATGGTGTGAATGTAAATTTAAAGTACTTGAAAAGCAGTAACAGGCACAGGAAGTTTATGGTATCTCTACAACAAGTATCAGTTATAAGAAATAGAAATTTCTGCTCCTTTAATGGTTGTTTCTTAAACAGTGCCACCCTAATATGTTTTGTATCCGAATACTGTCAGAAAGCAACACTATTAAATTTTAATAAGTTATATAACTATTTAATTTAGTGAAACTGCTTTGACTGAGAGTGGATAAAGGCTCATGTGAAAATTTAAATCAGATTGCAAACTTAACATAAATTCCTTCTGGAGAACAAAAGACTTCACAAGTGGTGTGAGCTCAAATTATGATCCCAGTCACCTGATATACTTTGCCTTAACAAATGTTAAAGAAAAAAAAATCATGATGAAAACCAAAAAGTAGTATGTGGAATTTTAGCAACAAACAGAAATTAGAAATGTTATTATTTTTTTAAATTACAGGTTAAATTTAATTCAGGCTTTTTAATAACTGGATTAATGGTGGCAGTTTTTTTCCTTTTCTTTTTTTCTTTTTCTTTATTTTTTTCATCCTCTTATTGAAAACATTAAAGTGAGGTTTGTTCAGTGTTTCAGATGGATGCACATGAATGAACTCTTCTGCCAAGGAAAAGGGGGGAGGGGTGTTAGGTATTTTTGCCTCACATATGACTTCAGCTAGACTTTAAATTATTTCAGATGTAGAAAAGATCAATTTATTATTATGAGTACAGGGGAGCTTCATTTATTTTTTGTCCTAGATGCAAAGTTTTATTCTAGTCTCAGGTGAAAGGCAAGCCCTGCTCTTAATGGACTCATTCCTGAGCATTTGGTATACCCATCATTTTGTGTGTGTATTTGGAATTCTCTGAAAAACCTAAAGGGACATCCTTTCTCCAGAAGCTGGAAGAGAGTTGAAGTCCAAATGATTTTGCTTGTGGTTTTGAGCAATATTAATAGTCTGGAGGTGTGCTAGAAACATATCAAATGAGTTAAATGAGACCTTAATTGACCCAAGACTGGGGAAAAAGTTTGATAATTTCCTACAGCTCCTCCTGCAAAACTTACCTCAACAAAAGATGAAGTAAAAACATACTTAGCCAGTATAGTACAAGTTAAAACACTACAAAACTAGAACAAAAGCCCACTGACAAATGAGAAATAATCCAGAATGTGTTTAATTGTTTCCAACACCATCTAAAAGTCATGTATTGACTTTCTCACTGTTAGGTGCCCTTCAAAATTTGTTTTCTATTTATTTAACATGGTAACATGTTGTAATGCAAATAATATATTAATTTGTTTTGGAAAGCAATTCACATCCAAAGAACATTTACAGTTATTAATTTTTATTTCTCTGTTGTTTTGCACCAATGATATAATAAGCTGTGATTAACACCATCTTATTAAGATTTAAAGGTACAACTCTTTAAGTCAGCTTTAAAGTATAATACAGCATGAATGAACTGGTGAACCTAGCCCCATGATACATCTCTGAATTACATGATAGCTATAAATCTTTCTTGTTATGATTTCTGTTGCTTTTCTTCATTTATATATATACACATTGTAGCCTGTGTTTGTTTCAGCAGACTATGGGATATGTTATAGTTCATAGTTTAATACCACAAACGATTTTCAGTTTTCCCATGTGAAAAGAATGTGTCAACAGAAAAAGAACAGAACATCCATCAAATTTATTGGAAATATAACTCAAAACAACATCTAAAAATCACATAAAAATTTCTGTATGTCAGAAGAATTGTTAAAATTATTGTATAAAATTATTTAAAAGGGGAAAAACATCTGAATATTCTTACTGATGGATGAACTGCTGGTCCTTTACTAGGAAATGAAAGAAATATTGATAATTAGTTTTGCTTTCTTTTTTTTTTTTTTTTTTTAAATAAGGTAGAAATGCATGTTCACAGATCCTTGGAGAAACTGAGGAATGCACTGCACTTTTTTTTATTTAGAATTAGAAGATAAAAGTGTTTCAAAACCCTGCACTACTGTTGAAATATGTTTAAAGATGTTTTATTGATTTATAAATCTTTAAGTCTGCAACTGAAAGAAGATAGCTGAAATAATGTCAGTCTATGTGGCTGGCTGTGAACACTCTCATGAACAAAACTGACAAGAGTTTAATGCTCTGATACTATTTAATAGCTCTGGAAGATCTAGGAAATTATTAGGAAAAGTGTGCTGTAAACAAAAAAAGTGTCTTGCATGCATAATATCTTTGTAGGCAGTTCTCTTCTTTGGAGGCAACAGTTCATTTACCAGTAATAGAACCTGGAAAAGTAAGTAAGTGTAAAATTTGGAGAGGGTGCAAGAAAAAACTTAATCCATAAACTCCATTGAATCTAGAATATATTTAATCCATCCAAAGTTAAAAAAAAAAATAATCTAATTTAATATAATAGGTATTTCAGGATTTGTTTTCCCACTCATATGATTATTTTAGGGACTATAATAGCATATTATTGTTAAAACCAACAAAATATTATTAATGGTAAGCTTTTTAATTTCACATAATCAATACGCATTTTATGCTCCCAGTGATCACTTGTACCTTGCTTACCCTGCTTCTGATACCTTTAATTCCTTTTGTTATGCTACCTGTTATACTGCTGTGGGATTTAAGAAATACTGATCTTTATTAAAATAGTGCATGATAGAAACTTTTTCAATGATAATAAGACCCTCACCCTGAGGAGAGCAGAGAAATGAACAACAAAAATAATTTTATAGCATCTTAAAAAATTACCATCTGTTATCTGAACCACCATAGATGACCATTTGGACAACCTGAATTCATACCAATCACAGGAAATGTTAGCTTTGTCTTATTTGGGAAGAGTTTATGGGATATATGTTATCATTCATGCATTTGATTTAAAATCTCTTAAAAAAAAAAAAAGGGAAAGATAGGGATGTATGTGCCACATGTATGTGCTTGTGTATAAAAGATGTAAAAAAAAGTTTGGGTTTTGGTAGTTTGTTTTTGTTTGGGTTTGTTTGGTTTGCTTACAACTTATTTTAATTGCAGTTATTTATTTCAATACATAGTCTGTAGAGAACTTCATATTTCAATGTTGCGTGGTATTTATAAATTATTCAATTTTTTAACATCTTTGTTTCTTAGAAGATCCTCTCTATCTTTTTATTTGCAAAAAATAAATTAACAGACTAACTTATCTGATGTAGTATGGAAAAGAACAAGAACCTGTTTTGCAATAGCTATATGGTTGGAATTTGCAAATTTTTTTTTCAGTGATATGTTTTGTATTACAGAATAATTTTTTTTTCTCATTATTTTGAATGTAATACAACATCAACTGCTGACAGCTGTAATTTTATATCCAGCCTTTTGAAGTTTGGAAAATATCTGTTATGATGTTTAATACTCATAAACTAATTTCATCATTGATTAAGAATCCAAGGTTGTTGTCAAGGGGCAAAAAAAAAAAAAAAGAAAGAAAGAAAAAGAAAGGAAGAAAAATTTCATTTATACTTCACTTACTGAAGTGCTTCAGTAAAAGAAAATTATTCACTGAAGCCAAAGTTCCAGCAATCTTTTAAATTCTTAATTATTTTATTTCACTTTCAAATAATTTATTTTCTTTCCATTCCAAAGATGACCCACAGAATTAACAATGAATTTGGGTTTATTCTGTAAAAAATAAGGGGTTTTGTGTGGTTGGGGTTTCTTTTTTCTTTACTTTTTTTAATCTTTTCTTTGAGAAAAAGTATATCCAGAGTTCAGCTTGAGCTAGCGGATGAAGATCTGAAATTAATCAAAGTTGATGTGTGTTCAGATTCAAGGCTTAAATCCAAGTCTGTTTTGAATTCTGAATAAGTCTTATTTAACTAAAATAGGAAGAAAAGCAGTCACCTTATGAAAGTTTAGTGCCAGAGAGAAGTAATGGAAAAATCAATCCAATCTGCCTGATTTAAGCACTTTATTTTCATCCAGCTGAACCAGTCTTTCCAAAAAAAGTGCTTACGTCTTTCATGCGGACAGTGGTGTCTAAATTCGAATACCTGAACTAGATGTCCGAGTTCCCTTTAAACTTAATGGAGACCTAACCAAAATAACAAGGTGGGCTTGATTCATTTGCCTAAATGTCAATATGTGATACCATGTGAGATATCTCAGAACAGGTGAATTATTCACACAGTGCTGGTAGATTAGATATAACACTGCTGTAGAACTCATACCTCTAGGGTGGTAACCAGAGGCCAGGATACCCTGCGATACCTCAGATGGCCGAGATACCTATATTCGTCTAACTACTTCACACCCAGCAGTGTCTGGTGAGCTGTTTGGCTAGCTAAATGTAACCAAAACCTTTATTTTAAAGTGATCTGAACAGCTGTCTGACAAGTTTTGGGGGTTTGATTCTGCTTTTTCTGGAAAGATAGTCAGAAGCGACTCCTCATAGCTACACAAAATTTGAAACTTCTGTCCAGCGTTCATGGTTTTCAGGCTTAACAAGCCGTAGCACTAACCGATCCATGCCATTGGTCTTTGTCACAGTCACAGTATAAATATAGATAAGTAGTCAGGTTAGTGCTGTCTCTTCAGTCTTAAAAATTGTGCAGAATATGTGAGAAATGAAAAAAGCCTTCAGAAATTCCTTTAAAACTTTGAAAGAAGAAGGAAGCAGAGGAAATAGCAGCAACATTAAACTAACATTGGATTTTCTATAGAAGAACTTCTGTATGATGGTCTCTCAGTATTATTAATTAAACTATGGGACGTTTATTGTACAGATCATTCTCAAGCCTGCACTCTACTTGTGTTGTACCCAATCCACTTCGACTTTATGCTTTGCTCTGTTGTTAGTGGGGCTCTTTTTAGTTGGGTGATTATGTCTGACATGCATTTTAACAAGACATTGGTTTGACAGCCATCAAGTGAAAATTTTAGGAATCCTGTAAACATTGTTTTGATAGTATTCACTTAGCCAAAAAACACTGGCTGAATTCAGGGAGGTAGTAATTTATAAATGAAATAAATGCAATTGAAGAAAATACAAAAGAAGTACCATTAACCTAGCTTTAAGGAATCTATAAAGTAACCTACAAAGAATCAGTCATATTAAACAAAAAATGCCTTAGATCCATCCGATTTAATTTTAAGTGTTTAACTTAGGTTCCAGTTAAGAACTTAATCACTCTTGATCTTAGCAAAGGCAATAGATATAAGCATCCTTCATTCAGAGATTTAATCAAGAATCCTAAATTCAGGATTAACCTGTAGAGGTGAATATTATCCACTAGTACTTATTCAGGTCTCCTGAACAGCTGTGCATGGCCACATCTTCTACTAAGACCCTATCGTATTGTTCTCAAGGAGATGGAGGTGTCTAACATTTCTTTTCTATTTCCCCAAATTTTCAGTGAGGCGAATGTCCTTTGTGTTCTGAAGATATCTCATAGAGCCAGTGAAGGGAGTGGCTGGATATATCAGACAGACTGAGTTTTAGTTTATAGGTTTTCAAAGGCATCTGCTTCTTTTCATTGTCTTTTCAGTAAACTCGATAAAGTTGTATTATTGTTTTTGGTAGACGTTAAACATTGATAAGGAAGTTCTTAAGGTGGGCCACCAATAAAGGCTGGATTAAGTCTTCAGAACATACACAAATTTACAGTTTATTAGTGCTTTACCAGTAAATATTTACATTTGACCTCTTCAGCAAGGTCTCCGAAGCACATCTATGAATCAAGTCTATCACAGATGGAAGCAACCAAAGCTTATTTCAGCTTTCCAATTATCCTTATTATCCAGCTATTATTTTGATATGTGATATAGTTTAAGATCCTTCTGAAAAAATAATAATTTTAGTCATAATTTCAAGAATGAGTGCACAGAAACTTCATTTGAACAAATTCAAAATATAATTATCAATGATGAAGAATAACAGTTGAATCAAGTATGCAGTATTTAATACTTGAAATTAAAACTTAAAGGTTTTAATAAAACTGGTTTGGATCAAATCTTGAGACTATTATACTGTCGAAAGCAAATGTAGTCTGGCACTACTCACTGCATTGTAGACTTTCGTGTAAAAAAAAAAAGAATTCTAGGGGAATCAGGCTAAAACTGTGTGTTGGATTTTTTTTAAATTATTACTATTTTTTTTCTGATCATGGTTTCTCTATAGCAATTAATAACCTTTAAGATTTCTTCTGACATCTCTTGAAGTTTTGCAGTTTTTTACAGTTCTGAGACTGAGATGACCCTGTACACCAAAAATCCAGTGCTATGGTTTGGATTTTTTTTTCCTTTTTTCTGCTATTGTTTAAACATGAAGCATAATTATAATTTTCATAGGCTGCCTCAGTGTTTTCTGTCAGTCAGTATCACTCACATTGTTATTTTATCTGACAGTGGACTCCTGGCCTGTCATGGCAGAGAAAATGAGAGGGAGGATCTTTTTACCACTGAGTCACTGTGAAGACACAGTTGGAAACAAACTGTAATTTTAAACAACCATTTTTAGCCTGCCTTTTCTATTTACAGGCATGACAAATGTAGGAGAATATTGTGGAGTACTAAGAAAATGACGTTTTTATTTATTGTTAGACCTATTGGTTTTGAAATTATTAGCTTCTGTTAAAAATATGCAAAAGAACATTTTATTCAGATTCATATCTGCAACTGATTGAATCAGTCATAGAAAAATAGAAACAACAGTTTTATATTTCTAGAGGAATAGAAAAACCCTTATGCTTTAACATACACAGTATTTTATATGGATAATGTCCATGCCCCTCTTCTTTTCTTTTTTCCTTTTTTCTTTTTTTTTTTTTTTAAATTTATATATAGACAATTTGTTTAAGTCAAGGGAAAATTAATTTTACTTGTTTGCCCTAAGTGAATAGAAGAGTATAAAACTTTGAGCTTTGGGCTTTGTTTTATTATTTAGGTTATTTCTCATTTTTCACTGTTGATCTTTCATTCTAGTCTTTAATTGCTTGTTCAGTCTAAAACTGTTAAGAATGCTTCACACGTTCTTAAACACAGAAGTTCTGAGAAATTCCCTACCGTTGCCAGAAACTCAAAAAAACCCTTTTTCTTTATAATATACAGTAGAGATGATGCTACAGCTCTTAACAAACTAGAATTCTGAAAATGCTATCTATCTCACAGGTAATGTAATCATAATGACTGTCATTCATATGATTTCACTCCCATTACTAGTCCTATTTAATAGTCTATAATTAAACACTCTTTGTGTATTCCATGTGTAAATGATGATTTTAAAGCTAAGGGTAGATTCATCTTGCTTTACGTTAGCTGTTGTGAAGGTGGGGGTGGCACAGCTTTCTAGAGCACCATGTCTATGTTTAGAACTCTACAGTAAAGTCAAGTATTATCTTAACCTCAGTGTAGTCCGTGCAGGTCTTGGATATCTTTGCTTCAACACAGGTAACTAGTACCATTAAAACAGATATAAAGCAGACCTGTGGGAGGGAGCTTTATGCTGTTCTGGACCAGAAGATGAAAACGAGACAAGATCCCCTAGAGTGTCTCAAATAACACTCAACACGTTTGTTTCAGCAACTGAGTCAAGCTCCTAATTAACCCATTAAATGTTCATTAAACAGCTGTTCATCTCATCTTAAAGTAGATACCAGCTCTGATTAACTGAAAAGCTCTTTGGTTTCTACCTGTTGTCCTGACAAGATCTAATCTCTACAGATGTAATGGGGGCATAGGTTCATACCTACATATAGACGCCCACACAGAGTTATCTTATATATGTGATTAAGTCCTAGAATCATAGAATGATTTGGGTTGGAAGTGGCCTTTAAAGATCATCTAGTCCTATAATACAAATACCATGTATTTATATATTTTAAATATATATCATATTTATAACTGAAAAATATGCAACTGCTACAATCCTTGCTTAATTTCCGTGTTATTCACAAAACTAAAGAATACTGTGCTTCACTGAACTCTGAAAAAGCCTGTCTTAAAGCCCAGTGCTGAGAACAAGTAACTGTCCTTTGGCTTTGATGGCATTTAGATCTCCTCTTAAAGGCACACACAGCTCTGCATTTATGCCGAGTATCTTCTAAAAGAAGACATAATAGAGCTCAGATTTTCTTTTTATTAATAGAATTTGTGTCTTGTTTTGGCACAGGGTCTTCATTTACAAAATGATGAACAGACATTTGGCAGACCACAAAATGACTGACAAAAGAAAGCATATCCATGCCACTAAAAGTTCTGTGAGTCAGCTTATCCCTTGGTTACTTTGTTGACTCAAAACAACATTTCCATTTTTGACATAAAATACAGCTGTGGTTTATAATTGTTTTATTCTTACTTTCTAATTAACAAACCATTATTGGTAAAGCAGAGGTTATATTGTTTGCTATTTCTTTTTCTGTAATCATTCCTGTAGTTTTTCTGTGGCATTTTCAGCCCAATATGAATGCTTTAAGTAAGCTTCAAACCCATTTCTATGTGGATTTTTGGGGGAATAAACTGTATAGTACCACGTTGGTTTTGTATCATGTAATGGAACACTAGGAAAACACATGATGTGACATTAAGCATATTGTTCTTTGTATGTTTGAAAGGATGGCACACAGTTCCAAATACCTAACTGATCTCAGAGGTGATCTAGAAACATATTCATAAAAATCCAAAGAAGTATTAAGTCACTGCTGTGAGGGCACAACAAATAAAAACTATATATGCCTCCTCTACTTGATAAATAATAATAGGTATGATATTGACACATATTGCACATCTTTATTACACTTTCTGTATTTATTAGGCAAATAACCATTTTAATTAGGTGGGAATAATAACTTTTTTTGATTTGTTAGATTTTATTTCCACACCATGAAGATATTTAGAAGGTTACAGATACATTTTAAAATATGTGTTCAGATATATGCATTCAAATATATACATACCCAATTCAATCTTCTGCAACATGAGACAACTGGTCAAAGTCATTCAGTTCTGACAGTTTTGTAGTCTGTTTCTAGAGGGTCATTTATCCTATCCATTTCTCTTCCCTCAATGGAGGGGAAAGCTTGATGACTATCTTAAAACTGGATACCTCATTTCAAATTACAGTTCAGTGAGGTGATTCTCAGCACTAAGATTTTTGATATTTTTCCAGTTGACATTTCAAAGCAAAGTAGATGCAAATAAAGTTACTAGGTTTTGAGGTTTTTTTTTTAAAAAGGTAAAAATACATGATGTTTGTTATCTATTTTCATTTTGGATTATAGTTTTTATGATTTATTTTACTATTTAATGCTGTATTTTAAATGAGGTACAGAACTAATCTTCAAAATTCATAGTGTAAAACTATTTTTTTTTCTGAGCACTGCTATATATTCAGGTCATGTAATAAGTTTGATTAAATTAGGCACTGTAACATCCACAGGTGTATGTTAAAGGAAGTTAATAACAGATAATTGGATACCAGTTCATTAGTCAAGCACCAGTAAACTTAAACTTGCAGCTAATCTGCAAAAGAAGAAGCAACTAGGACAAAAACTGAGGCAAACAAAGGGAGCTAATTTAATAAAAAGTTACTGTAGGTGAGAAATCTTCAGGGACAGTTATCTTCTTTTCCTTTTCTTTCTGTATAGCTTTAAAGCAACTTAGTGCCTACTAAAGTTTTTCCTGTGTTTTTTCTGAGTGAGCCTTGCTTTGGGCCCCACTACTATCTTCCCTTTTAGCTAATCAGCTTCTTCAGACTCCCCTCGCCCATACTTCAAAGTCCACTTTCTATGTTCCTCATGCACAACCCTGTTTCTAAGACCTACACCTCTGAGGTTCTGTTGCTGCAAGAGTCACAGAGGTTGATGAATGAATGCAACAAGACTCTTACAGTAGCATTACTATTTCCTTAAGACTCATGACAGTGGTGCGAGTCTGGAATAAAGCAGAAACTAAAAGCCAGCAATCCAAGAGTTGAGCAGAAAGTGTTATAATGATTGGTTTGAGGGCTGCTGCCACACCAGTAGAGCCAGACACTTGGGGGAACCATTTTACTCTGCTCCATGACAATTTCTTCAAGGAGGTGAACGAGGAAACTCCCTCAGTGATGGTGAATATCTATTCTCTTCAGAGCACAATGTGATAACAGAATCACAAGTTGGAAAGCTGATAACAAAAAACTACAGGATGCATTAATTTGCCTGACAAATACAGAAAATAAAATTGTGGTTAAGTGGGTTTAAACAGCTCATGTTCTTTGTCATATTGGAGGCAAAGTTCTTGCGTTTTTTTTCTTGATATTGTAAAATCAAAACCTTCTTTATTTTGTCTTGCCCTATACATCATTACTACCATCAGTTATTGTTCCTGTGTCCCTACTGTTGAGAAAAAACAATTGCTTCCACTCAAAAAAATGCTTCATCATGCTTACCATGTGCCCATGGTCAAAATTAACTTTACATTTCCTCCTAATTTTTGCATTTTCCAACTGTCTTGATCTAGTTTATAACATCATCCACTCAGGCTTAAGTGGCTCTTCCAGAACTGTATTCTTATTTTAGAAAGCTTCTGAAATTGTTAAAATGTTTCGAAATAAGGTTTTCACCTCAAAGAAAGACCTTCAGCAGGAAGTCTCAATGCTTTGATTCACTTAAACAAAGAGTCTGCTGTCTGTGAATGCTTTCAGAGATTGATTCAGGGGTCTAAGTTAAAAGCATGCATCTTTCCACTGACTTTTGAATTCAGAGAAGAGACAATTTATGAAGGGGGTAAAAAAAAAGAAAAGATGTAGTATATCTACATAGTGATTTAAAGCTGGTTTCTTTACCCATATGGGAAGCAAAATGCTGTATTATTTTTTGAGAATAGGTATGCATTGTAGAGAAAAGGAAGAAATGTCCATTTCAGTAGTTCAGTCCCAGAAAGTGGAAAGACACTGGGAATGAAGATGGTCAGTGTCTTTGAAAGACATCAACACAGGAAAAGTATTGAGCTTGCCAGGAAACACCGTGTCAGGGCCTTGAGGGCACTAACAGGTCTTAAGGCTCATCCCTGGGGCTCCTGCCACCCTGCCCACGGCGCAGGACTCCATGTCAGCCCCCCAGGGCAGTCAGTCCTTGTCCCAGCAACACTGCAGCAGGGCCGGTCTCAGCTCTCCACACGGGCTGTGGAGAGCCCTGCCCAGCCATGGGCCCCTCTGAACCAGACCCACCTATGGGGTGATGGCCCTTGCCCATCCCTATGGCTCTGCCCAGCCATCACGGGGTTGCATCTGACCCCAGTTCCCCTCGCAGGGCCTGATCCTGACCTCCACCTTCAGGCTGATGTCCCAGTCTGGGCTTGGCCCAGCTCTATCCCCATGAAGGTTCATGATGCCTGGGACTGGGGCTGCCCCTGTCTGCCCAGCTCTACCCTGCCCTGCTCCCTGGCTGGAGTAGTGGGATGGACCAGAACTGATGAGGCCTTTGGGGTCTCCTCTCCCCCTGCTGTTGCTGGTGTCCAGACCCCGGGGAGCTGCTGACCCATGGGGCACCCTGACACAAAGTCTTAGATCCCTTCATTTTCAAATTATTCCTACGATAGTACTAGGAACAAGTACTTACTGGCTTTAGCATTTATTCTTAAGAGGAGAGCAATTTATATTCCATTCCCTGTTCTATATGCAACCCAAATTTTCATTTTTTGGACACAGGCTGAACAAGGCACAGGTAATATCGCTCAGCTAATAAAAGTTGTTCCGTTAACAGTCATGCATGCAAGTGTCAAGAACCTTTGAACCCTGATGGGTTCTCAGTAAGTATGTTGAAATTTTGGGCCATACATATATTGATAAATAAGTGATGGTCAGGGACAACCATTTTTGGAACCCTGGTCCCAAAGCCAGAGGGCACAAAGTTTAAGAATGAACACAAAGTTTAGGAATGACTGCAATAGCATGTTTTTTCTTGAAGAGGACAACTGGAAACAGTTCAAAATAGAATCAGTCTGAGCATAGAGGGATGGGGTTAGGAAAGGCAAAGCCCATCTGCAGCTGAATCTGGCAAAAGACATGACGAGCAAAGTGAGTGGCTTCCACCAGTGCACCAGCAGCAAAAGGAGGACTAGGGAAAATGTAGCAGGCTGCCTAAAAAAAAAAAAAGCACATGGAAAAGGCTGAGGTACTCAAATCAGTTTTACTAGTAAAATTTGTCTTCAGGAATCCCAGGCTCCTGCTACCTGGAGCAGCGTAGACTTACTTTCAGTGGAGGACCCGGTTTGGGAACATTTAAACAAACTGGATATACACAAGCCCATGAGACCTAATGGGATATACCCATGAGTACAGAGGAAGCTGGCCCATGTCATTGCGAGCTTGCTCTCAATTATCTTGGAAAGGTCATGGCAGTTGGGGGACGTTCCATAAAAAGAGGCAATTAGATTCTCTTAGGTTAGACTTTAGTTAGTTTAAAGCTGAGCATTGAAAAATTCTAGGTATGTGGGTTATAAAAATGTAATGAGCTTAACTGCATAGAAGCAAGCACTAACTAGAGCAATAATGTTACTATCATAAACTTGTATGCAACTGGTGATTAATAGTTTAAATTAATTGTAAATGAATTCATTAAAATCTGCCACTTTGCATTTCATCTACTGAGCATCCTAGTATATTCCAGTGAGCATTCCCAGTATATTCAAGCCAATTTACTCTTAGTTAATACTTTGGTTTGCTTTTTACAGATTAGAAAAGGCATTAAAATCTATTATTCAAAATAAATACTTTTAAAATATGTCTTCCTTGCTTTTAAACTGTTAGTATAAAGAAGGGAACAAACTGATGTATGGAAATCAAATAAGAAGAAAACAAAAATTTAAAGGAAATTCTGAACATTCCAAAGCTGATATAAAAAATATTGCTTCATTTTTTTATATTGAGATTGTATTGACTAAAAAGACTCAGAAAAAGCTGGTCCAGATCCCGTGGCACACTGTGATTCACTTTTAATTACTCTATGTAGTGTAATGAAAGAAAGCAGCCTATTGTATTTATAGATCAAGATAAGTCTTCAGGCCAAATACACTTTCTCTCTGCTTTATCCTCTTTTACTGCAAGATTCAGAAATTACTTCAAGATTAGCTGATAGTGCCTGAGATTAATTTCAGTTATATTTACTTCGGAAGATTTCACTATGAAAATAATACTCTTGAAGGAGTCTGTTGCAAAAACATGAAATCTCATCTTCATTCTTAATGCCTAACTTGAAGCTAAGGCAATGCAGTAACTTTATTCTTTCATTTTATTTTTTTTTTCCCTAAAAGTATGAAGTTTTATAATAAATATATTGTACTAATAATTAAAGCAATTTTAGTAATTGCCAAATTACTTATTCTTCCCCCCCAATATAAGCACATTGCCTAAATTATTGTTGTTGTGTTTTGTTTTTTTAAAAAAGATGAAAACCCCAAGTGTTAATTCTATACTATGAATTAGGAGTGAAATTGCAGTAATATGTTCATTTCAGTTTCCTCTTCAAATCTGTGATTAGATCTATGAATCTGTCATTGCGACCAGCAATTAATTTCACAATTATTTACTCCAGGCAAGGACTCAATACAGTGATAATACACAAAACAGGCTGTGTTCAACTACTACTTGAAAGAACGATTCAAAGCAAAGTATGGGGTCTTGTTTTATATGTAAGCAGCAATATTTCTTCAGACATTAGGACATACCTTTCTTAGAAACAGTTAGTGTATACAACATAGAGGAAAAAAAATATTATCTAGAGAAAATGTAGTGTATTCTATTACAATACTTACAGGTCTGCAAAGCTATTAAACCTCATCTTAGTAGTGGGAACTATGAAAAAAACATCCCCACTGACTGATATTTTATAACTGGTTTCTTCAGGAAGCAGTGTATGTTTATTTAAAACTGTTGATTCTTTTGGAAATAAGATACATTTTCAGGTGAAGAAAATTAAAAATAATCCTTATAAATAAATTGAGAAAGTACTGTACAGAATCATGACTTAGAATATAAACAGTCTTCACAGAAAGTGAAAGGCAGCAGTCAGCCATTTTACACCTTCCAGTTGCACATATAGCTCACAGTTGAACATTACAACTGAGGAGATGCTGAAAGATCCAGCACTTTGATAACTCAATGTAGATCAGAGAGAATGTTGAACTATAGGCCAAATAAACCCTGGGAAAGAAAAATAGAGTAAATGTTTTGTAATTGGTCTTACAAATTTAGGGATGTGAAAAGAATGATGGTGCTGGCATTTATGAAAGAAATGAAATAAAATATTTAACAATTTTTTAAATATAACATTTCCAAAATCCCCCCATTGTTTTCTTATAAATGTTTTAGTTTCCTGCAAAGATTGCATTTAGAATGTTACAGAGGTTTATTAAATAGCATATAAATGGAAATGAAACTAAGAATCATATAACAACTTTTGGAAAAAAACAAATGTCAGTCCAAAAATAATGAAATATTCTTCGTGTTTAAAGGTATAATATTTCATGTTGTTAATTCATGTTTAATTACTTATATTTCAAATTCATCAAAATCATATCTATCAACTTTTTTATTTTAATTGACAGATCTGCTAATGGATTTGGATGCTTTTCAGACACTGTTAAGCAAAAAGATGTTCTACTTTTTTGTTAACCATTAGCAACACCAAATATAGCATTAAAAGAATCAATGCATTTGTAAGATTGTTCCTTTGTAAGTGAATTACTGATGAGAACCTATGAAATAACTACTGAATGTGAATTCTCCTCCTGATCTGTCCGTAACAATACAGCCGAATAATATTTTTACTTAACCTGATTGGACAAAAGGGAAGAGGAGCAGCAATCTTTATACACACCTTTCTAAATTGTTGTCACTACATTAACATATGTTTCTGTGTGGTTTATCCATATTGGAGGAGAGCATAATCCTGTGATTTTGCTGTTAAAAATCATATATTTTGGATGGAGGTCAACAATAATCATTACTAGTATCTGATAGTTTCCTGCTAACTATGTTTAAAAACATGGAATCCAATCCATTGTCCAACACACAGGAGAACATTAATTTTGCAGTGTATTTTGTTTAATATGACAGTCAAGAAACAGGTAATTCCAACAAAATAGAAGAACAAATGTCAGGAATTGTGCTCCAGTACAATGTACCAGCTGAACTGTGTGGATGCTGGCAGTAGCTCTTTCTGTTTTCTCATGTGTATGGGTTATTAACGTATGACAAATAAGCCTTGATAGATGAGACTAGGATGATGACATTGTTAGATGTCTATTTTTTGTTGGTGTAATGAGCAGTGACATGGAACATTAAAGTAGGTACTGAAAGTTATGTTATGACATAAATTTTTGCTTATTTGGATCTAGCGTAAATCCCCATGAGCTTCTGAATCTGAACTGGAAAATCAAATTCACTAGAACTGTGAAACAAGTATTTTTACAGCATGTCACACTTTGTCATTCTTGGAATTGAGAAGGAAATACAGTAAAAATAAGAGTTCTCCCAAGTCCATCATAATATGCACTAAAATAAAAACAAAGGGCTGCTTTAGAACACTTGAAAAGATACTTCAGGTGCAAGAGTTATTTGTAAACTCATGCATGGGTTAAAACCTTTACTAAATTTTAAATTTATATCCTACCTATTATCTTGTAAACTTAACCAAACCAACTTGTTAAGGGTATACAAATAATAGGATTTGAGAAAATGCCTAGATTTCTTAATTCTATAAGAAGGAAATCATGAGCATTGTCTTCAAAATATTGTGGGATTTTTTTTTTTCCAGATCATTTCAGTAATCTGCTTAACATTATGGCTCCCATGAACAACCAAATTATCAGAACTCTGGGGAATAACAAATGGGGACAACAAATATTGTAAATCAAGTACACCACCAGGGAAATCATAGCAATTAAAAAATAAAATAATAAAAAATAAAATCAGTAAAAATACCCTGAAACAAAGACAGGCATTCTGAAGTTCGAAGAGGCACATTATGCCATTCAAGAGGTAATTTTAAGACATCTCTGTATGTATAATTATAATTAGTAATAATCTCTGATAGCTTTCTTAAAGATAAACAGAAGAATTAATATCTTTACATTATTGGCTAAAAGAAAGGGAACAACGGAGAGGCCAAGGGGCTAGAACAGACATAAGACATCAAAAAGTTCTAAAGTTAATAGGCTTTTATACTATTTTTGTTTGTTCTATTTGAATATTCTTTCCTCACTTAATCTCAAATCTGTTCCCTTTTCATTCTTTCCTTTTCCCTTCTTTCCCTTTTTCTTTCCCTTCTTTCCCTTTTTCTTTCCTTTTCCCTTTCGCCTTATTATTTAAACTTTATTTCCACAGACAAAATAAATTGATTGGCTGCCAGGTTATTACAGGCTTCTAGCCTTTCCTTTGTTCTTGATTTTCTCTCTTATTTCTACTCTTCATGGTGATTCCAAGTCTATTTTTTGCTCGCCATTTTCTCAGTTTAATGAAATGACACAATAGAGGGTATCTACCTTCTTTCAGTATAAAACACAGATTAGACTATGAAAGACATGGTATGATTAATGTATGATGGAGTGCAGCTGGCCACTAATACTCAAACTGGATACCAAGGTATCTGCAGATGTTCCTAGTGACACAATAATAAGAGGATTTTAGCCTATCACTTGCACAACACAGCTGCCCCATGGTGTTCAAGTCACTACATTGTTTGATCAAGATTAAATATCTAGACAGTTTATTGCTTACATTACCATCATTAGAATGTAATATTTCCTTCTTCAGAATCTGTAATTAAGTGGAAGGAGAGTCACTGCCTATTTTCTTAATCTTGATTAAAGATTAAGCAATCAACTCTTTTATTCATTGGAATTTCAAGTAGCTTCCCTGGATGAGAAAGAAGATGCCACCTGTTGCTGACACCTGTGAAGTTTTATACAGTAACAGGATCCAGGTGGTTGTAACTTGAAAAAGAATGTGGGGTTATAGCTAACCTCAAGAAGAATATTAGTCAAAAATACCATTGTCTTGGGAAAAAAAAAAAAAAGAAAGAAAGAAAAAGACCAAAATCCTATTGCAAGCTGAAGTCATGACAGTGAACTCTTTCATTCTATTCAGCCCCAGCTAGGCCCTGTGTTTGAGGAAAGACGGGGTCTAATCTCAGATGGTTCAGAGAATAAAGAGCATGATCAGCAGGGCTAAAAACCATGGGGCAACATGAGGTCTATGAGGCAAAGTTGAAGAGATTACTGCTGTTAACTTTAAAGTGGCGGTTTTAAACATAAGATCTGCAGATTCTCAAGGGGACATGTTTTTTCTCAGCACTTAAAAAGAACATAAAAGACAAAAAAAAGAAAGTCTAGTGTTGATAGCCTTATATTAGCTGTATAAAAACTTCATTTTCATTGGAAAATGTTACTGATCCATCAATTGAAAATATTTGAAAGTTTTTTATTTGCAGCAGCAAAAATTTTTACATAAATTTGCTTATCCCCATAGTATTTGTGGTAGGGGTCTACTTTTTCAACTGCCATGGTGATACCAGGCGTAGGAAATCCGAATTTTGGAAGCCTATGACTTTAAACAACTCTTGTGTCCCACTCCTTCTGGCTTCCAGCAAAATTTAGAATGTTTCAGAAAAAAATAATTAACTTCTGAAAGCGAAGTTTCTTGTACTTCAGAAAACACATGCAACACGGACTCTTTCATTAACGTTCCTCTGTTAGTCAGGCACTACAAGAGGAACCAGCAGGTTGCCAAAAATATCTCTTTACTGCAGTTGTAGGACTCCCAAATGAGTTGCTTGAATCTTTAAAACTGCACTTGTGAGACTGAAAGGTTGCTTCACATTCCTCACTCATCAAAGTTTCCAAAGCCATAGGTTTGTATGGGGATATTTCTCATTTGAGCTGTGTAACAGATAATCAAGCAAACTTTTTCTTAACACAACACCTTGGCTTCCATTACACCTAGTACACCTAGGGAAGCTCCGTTTTTAACCTCAGGATTTTAACAGTCATTTTTGCAAAGTTTATGTGAGCTTCATCAGTTTGAATTTTCTTTATGTTTGAAACTGCTTTTGAATGTGTAAATCTGAAGAAATGAGCCCCAGTATTTTGAAAATCGGGGCCTAACAATTTTCTGTGTCACTCAGAGCAAGAGTGGAGGGTAGAATTGTCTTGTTTCTTCATTCCTCTTGACTTATCTGAGTTCCTGGCATGAATTAATTTACATTCTCCTTTTTTGAAGAATTTGATCTTTTCTTAAGTGTCAAGGCATACAGTTCATCAAAAGAGCTCTAGTACCCTTAAGTTTGGATTCTAGTACTGCTCTCAAGTCTATCTACTCCTGCCCTCAAGATGAACTGTAGAGACGTATAGAGACAGAGTCTGACAGCAACAATTAAATTATATTACTTTAAAAAATTGAGAAAACGTATATACAACTTCACAATTATTACCAAACAAAATTTGTTGCACTTATTTTTATGCATGCATATATTTATTTACTACCACCATTCTTTACACAATGTGTTATTTAAACAGTACTTTCTTCTGGGCAGTGATTTGTCATCTTCAGTATTGTAAACTGCAGCATTTAATCATTCTGTGCCATAGGCATAATAATGGGGAGCTAATATGAGGAGTGGCATTGCAGCTTAAGTGAGAGAATACTAAAAGTAGTTATTTATTGTGTAAACTGAGAGCATTATATATCAGAACAGCTGCAGCAAAATGTCCATAGGCTAGAGAAATCAACTTGATAACACAAGCATTCTAATGTTACATTTGATCACTGTGGATGCAAATATCTATGTCATCATCTAATAAAGTATGAGTTAACATGATTTTGTATGATTTGAATTGAATTTCTTGCCATTTTCAGTTTAAATGCAAAACTTTCAGATTTATATGAACCAATTTAGTATCTACTGGGGGATTTATTTCTGTCAAATAATTTACAAAAACACTGGAGTTCACAAACTGAACTCTAGAGGGGAATAGAAAGCAGTAAAGACTTCAAAAATACTTTCTGTTGGGTATCATTAAATTAATTATCATTACAAATGTACATACTGTGCTAAAAAGAAATTTAATTTCTTACAAAATTCCCATAATATTGATTTGTGCAACAGTGAGGTATACGCTATTTTAAATTCTGTGAGCTTTCATGTACTTCACAGACTCTAAGGGTTTCATCACATTCTTTAGCATGAGAAGGGCTGTACTACTTTGAATGAAAAAGAACAAGTACTTCAATGTCTAGAATTCTTTGGGACTATTCATGCAGCTAACACTCTTCAGAATCAATATTTATACTATACTTAATTTAGTATATAGGTTCACTATAACCGTTAGGTTTCCCCATTGGTACTGCCTTCTGGCAGGAATCAGTGGAATATATTATTTACTGGAATTTACCCCGGAGAAATGAGCTCATATATAAATGTAGGGATGCTTGAAAAGCCATCTACTTTTGATAACTGAAAGCTGGATCAAAACATTTGTAACATCATGAAATATTTTCTTCTGTTGGGATGGAGATTTTGTGGCCTTTTTCTTGTTTGTTTTTCCTTTTTTTTTTCCACTTCCCTCTCCCCGCATAAATGGATACACTGAAATACTACAGGAAGGACAGGTTTGCTTTGTTCAATTATAGGCTGGTATAAAATGAAAGAAAGTCCATATTTTTTTTTTTTCCCCCACAATATTTAGCTTATTTTTGTCGAGCTATAGCATTTACATAGAATTTGGCTATATACTGGATGTGAATCAAAATGCCATTCTTTTTGATGTTTAATCTTTGCTAGCATGAAGCCCAAATGAGGAGGTGGAACAGTTATTGTTATGGCATATAAAAGAATTTGTTCTCTCTTTTATCTACATTATCTCTGTAGTTTCTAGTAAAGATCTACAAGATCCAAAGTGACCTCTCCACTTACATCGTCCTTCCATCTTTTGGCCCTTGCTTCTGCCTGTGACTCCATTTCTTCCCACTTCAAGACCATGACTTCTCAAGCCCTGCTGTCCCTTCTCCTGTTTCTTCTCCTAACAATATAAGCATACTGTAATACCCAGTGGCTTCTGAAAGTCAACCCTTCATTCCCCCTTTCTTTTCTGTATCACTTCTTCCCTTCATCAGTGAACTCCTTGAACTCATAGGTTATAGCAATTGCCTCAAGTTCCTTTCCTCTCAATCCATCACAGATCCTCTCATATTTGACTTTTATTGCGCACCAAGGATATGCTAACATCAAGGCCTACAATGACCTCTCCATGTCAAGTCTCAGGGCCTTTGCTCCATACTTGAACTCTGCTTTTTTTATCATGACTGATCATACATTCCTTTTCAAAATCATGCCTTGCCTTTGCAACTCTGTCCTCTCCTCACCATTTAACTATTCTGACTTGAACATGTAACAGATGGGCCACAACTGGGAAAGAAAGGGAACTGTACTAGGCTTGTAAAGCTCTGTTAACTAAAAATACAGATCTTTTCTGAAAAAAGACCCTGTCATATATTGCAATGTGAATTTCTTAATGTAAGCAACATAAGCCTGCTTCTCCATGGCTTCTATAGTTCTGTCATCTTCAGCAGATTTATATTCCACTTCTGTTTTCATATCATTTTTTGAGTTGCGGAGGAGTGGTAAAGGCAGCCAGCAGCATACTATCACCCTATTCAGGAGTTTGGGTGTTTTTTAGATGTATAAGTAGCCCTAAAGTATCATCTCATGAGACAATATAATAGGGTTGCACTATCATAACCATTCTATCACGCTTCTGAAGAAATAAAAATTGAAGGTGCAGGGAAAAAAAAAAAAATCACTTCCTTGTATCTAAGTGAACATATATAAAATTTTAGTCCCCTAGGCCATAATGAGTTCATCATTTGGACCTGGATGATCAATGAGGTCCTATAACTTCAATGTTTTAATTTATTAACTATAGCTGATTCCTAGTTTTGAACTCAGTGAGTATCACCATAAGCTTCTGTAAGTATTTTAGGATGCTGTCAAGACAGTTCAAGTTCTTCCCAACTTTAAAGAATTGCTAAGGGAATGTTGATATGAAATATACGAAACATAAAAACTCCGTGAAGTCAGAAAATAGCATGGGTTTGAGTTCAAAATATTTTTCACATTACTTCAGTATTTCTTTGGCATTTTGAATATTATCAGGTTGCAGTTAGAAAGATAATATGACACTTCAAAAAGGAGAAAAGTTTCTTCTAATTAATTATTTTACCTGTAAGCCAGAAAACACATTTAGGGCTCCAGCTGAAGAAATAAAACTTGATTTATCTTTTGTACCCTGGAAGAAAAGACTGACTTACCTTTCTGAACAAACTGGATTCATTCTAATTATTATATAGACATATTTAATTACTTTTATAAAAGTTCTGAAGAGAAACAAAACTCAGCTGCCAGAAAATGGGAGGGATAACATGGAATAGTGTTTTAAAGGCTTGCAGTATTTATCATCATATTCAACTTTTCACTTACAAAATCACAAAATGACCTTATATTCTAATAAGTAAGATATTTAGTGTAAATATTGTTTGAACTCTGATTTGGAGCATTATGACTGTATAATATAACATAAAATAAAATATGAAGAGAAGGAAGGAAGAATGGCATGGGAAGTAAGAAGACAAATAAAATACAGTACGTGACCAGATTATTTTGCACAGTAGAAATAAGTCTGATTTTTAGTTTAAAATGTTGAGTAAGTATCAGATGCTGTGGGAAATACTGCCAAAACATTAATGCATATCTAGATCTTTCTTAGGCACTAATCACCATAACATGTAGGCACAAGAGTAAAAAATCTTGGAATAGCATAAAGCCAAACCCTTAGTGAGTCCTAATTGTATCATCTTCCTTATCCCTAGTTTTGCAAATATAAACAACTACTCTTTCTCTTGGTGATTGTGTCAGCCTCTTTTCTACTCTTCTTCTATGTTTCTGTCTATAGCACTCCTTAAAATGTATTGTCTCCTTTCTACTCCCAGGAGCTGATCTACCTGTCATGCTTGCTGCACACAGGAATAAAAAACTGTGTAACAAAACACCTGTTGGGAAAAGAAATGCCAGTTGAAAAAAAAAAAAGGAAAACTGCTTTTTTTGTCCTTGGAAATGCTGTCTCTCATGACATGTAGTCTACTAACTCTGGAGGTATATCGTAACTGTAAAGCTGTAACAACAGCGAGAAAAAACTAACTGAAAGAAGTTCTAGTTTTGCCAGTTCAAAGAGGGGTCAACACAGCATTGCAGAATAAAAAGAAATAGTAAAGACTGATTCCCTTAAATGAATATGACTTTCATAACAAGGTTAAAAATGGAGACATCATAACTATCAAGCTGTCACTTGAACAATGTTTTAACTCCACATTGCTGAAATTTAATAACACGGAAGAAGCAGAAAGCACAAATTTTAAAAAAAGGCTTTATTTCAGCTCTTCAAGGGGTTATGTAGCATATCTTAGGGTATTTTGTTTCTTTCATTACTCTTTGTTTGTTTATATGAGTAGATTTTATTGACACTCTTCTCAGACACTCGCTGTGAAATTTTGATTTGTTTTGATACTAATAAGCTAAACAGTGCTAAGGACATTCCTCTGACACAGATGCCAAATGGTAAGGCTTAGCCATAACTGTACAGTTAAATGTGTTATCCTTTGGAACAGAATAGCTGCATTCAGGCTGCTTGTTTCTGGTCTGTGCTAACTGCTCAACTGTACCTGGGAATTACTGAGGACAGTAAATTGGCCAGGATTACAATTGTTCCAGGAACCATACTAACAATTTAACTGTATAGACAGTTGTACCCTACTGCCTCATAGTACTTAACTTACCAGTATAGCTAAAAAACACATGATCAGCATCTTAACTCCATTAACCTGAAGAACAAAGAAATGCGTTTCAGTGTTGATCACTGAGCCTGTGGAATGCTTTGATGCAATGGAAGACTGAAGCTTAGCATCTGTACAGACTCTACTTCTCTGGTTGACAGATTCTGTAATGTGATTTTTTCAGCTCTCCAATCACCGTCTGTTTGTTTGTTTGCCTCTCATGGTGGTTGCAACCAACCTTGGATCTGGCAGAGCCTTGAGACATAACTAGCTTGACTTAATTCTTCATTTACATAAACATTCATTTCCCTTTCATGTATGTTAGTCAAATCTACAATACATTTTGGGACCTTAACTCCTTATTTTCTTGTCAGATAGCAGTAGAAATAAGACCAGCAAAAACCCCCATAGTTAAACAACAATAAAGGAAACTGTTTGGATTATTTGTCACAGTCTTATTCTTGTTAAGTTCCTGTAAGTAACCAGTTTTGTCTTTTAAGGGGGAATGTGTGATACACAAAAAATCTCAGAAAAGTTCTGTTGTTTTCAAAGAAAAAACAGTTCTGAACCTTCAGTTGTTTTGTGGAATGGACTGTTAGTGAAACAGGTGCAGAAAACAGAGATACATGACAGAGATAAAGAAAGCAAGTGTCAGTTATAATTTCAATTAACATTTGTTTAATTTCTGTGTACTATTGACATTTTTCATGAAGAACAGAATTTGTATAAATATTCTACTTCAGTTTTTCCAGAAAGGGTACAAGTATTGCCTGGTCTTTCCCATAGCTATCTGGTCTATTTCCCCTAATGGATGAATTAATAGAATAGCACAGAATAGCATTGAATAGCATAGAATATTTCAGTTGGAAGGGACCTACATCGATCACCTAGTCTAACTGCCTGAACAATTTGTGGTGGACCAAAAGTTAAAGAATGTTTTTAAGGGCATTGTCCAAACACCTCTTAAACACTGACAGGCTTGAGGCATTGACCACCTCTCTAGGAAGCCTGTTCCAGTGTTTGACCACCCTCTCAGCAAAGAAATGCTCCCTCATGTCCAGTCAACATCCCCTGGTGCAGCTTTGAACCGTTCCCAGGTGTCCTATCACTGGATACTAGGGAGAAGAGCTCAGCACCCCCCTCTCCACTTCTCCTCAGGAAGCTGTAGAGAGCAATGAGGTCGCCCCTCAGCCTTCTTTTCTCCAAACTAGGCAAACGTAAAGTCATCAGCCACTCCTCACAGGACGTTCCTTCCAGCCCTCTCACCAGCTTTGCTGCCCTACCCTCAATGCATTCAAGGACCTCAACATCCTTGTTAAATTGTGGGTCACAGACTTGCACACAGTACTCGAGGTGAGGCCACACCAATGCTGAATACAGCAGGATAATCACCTCTTCTGACCAGCTGATCATACTGTGTTTGATGCACCCCAGGATGGGGTTTGCCCTCTTGGCTACCAGGGCACACTGCTAAATCATATTGAGCCTGCTGTCAACCAGCACCCCCAGATCTCTTTCTGCAGGGCTGCTCGCCAGCCACTCCTCTCCCAACTTATACTTGTGCCTGACATTGCTCCATCCTAGGTGCAGAACTGGCATTTTGAGTTGTTGAATTTCATCCCATTAAGCATTGCCCAATGCTCCAATCTATCTAGATTCCTCTGCAAGGCATCATGTCCCTCAAGAGAGTCAAGAGCACTTCCCAGTTTGGTATCATCAGCAAACTTGCTAATGGTGCATTCAACTCCTGCATCCAAATTGTTGATAAATATATTGAACATAACTGGCCCTAGAATTGAGCCCTGAGGAACACCAGCAGTGACTGGTAGCCAGCCAGGTGTGGTCCCATTCACTACAACTCTTTGAGCTCTGCCCTTCAGCCAGTTCTTCACCTAGCACACCATGAACCCCCTGATTCCACACCTGGACAACTTGTCCAGAAGGATGCTATGAGGGACAGTATCAAAAACCTCACTGAAATCCAGAAAAACTACAACCACTGCCTTTCCTTCATCCATTAGGCATCCTTATCACAGAAGGATATCAAACTAGTTAAACAGGGCTTTCCCTTTGTGAACCCATGTTGACTGTGCATGATGATTGCATTATTATTTAAATGCCTTTCAACAGCATTCCTTCTCCATAATTTTTCTAGGAACTGAGGTTAGACTAACAGTTCTACAGGTTAGACTACAGTCTAACAGGTCTACCATTCCCTGTGTCTTCCCTCACACCCTTTTTGTAAATTGGAATACATTGGCTAGCTTCCAGTCAGCAGGGACCTCCCCAGACTCCCAAGACCTCTGGTAGATGATCAAGAAGGGTCCCGCCATAACATCCACTAGCTCCTTCAGTAATCTGGGATGAATCCCAAGAGGCCTCATGGACTTGTGAGCATTCAGCTGATACAACTGGTCCCTTAGAATTTTGGTGTCTACAAAAGGAAAGTCACTGTTCCCACACTCATGGTCCACTGACTCAGGGGACCAGGCAGCCCAAGGTCTATCAGTATTATTAAAGACTGAGGCAAAGAAAGCAATGAATGCCTCTGCTTTTTTCTTCATCCTTGTTAGTCAGATGACCATCTTCAACAAGTATCGGTCCATTGTTTTCTTTAGACCTCCTCTTGCTATTAATGTACTTAAAAAAGCCCTTGTTATCTGACACAACACTGGTCAGTTTTCAATTCTAATGAGTTTTGGCCTTTCATGTCTTCTCCCTGCATATACAAACCACAGCTCTGTATTCTTCCTGCAAAGCCTGACTTTGCTTCCAGAGATCATACAATTTCTTTTTTCCTCTTGAGGTCCACGGGGATTTCCCTGTTCAGCCAAGCTGGTCTTCTGCCCTGCTTGCTTGACTCATGGCACAGTGGAATTGCCTGCTCCTGTGCTGCTGAAAGGTGGTTCTTAAAAACTGACAAGCGCTCATTGACTCCTAAGCCCTCAAAAGCATTTTCCCAGGGTATGCTGCTAAATAGCTCCCTGAATAGCTTAAAGTTTGCTCTCCTGAAGTCCAGGATAGTAACTCTGCTGTCCTTTTTTCTCATTGCACTGAAAATTTTAAACTCAACCATTTCATGATCACTGTGGCCAACACAGTCTCCTACCATGACAACTCCCACGAGTCCTTCCGTATTCACAAACAGCAAGTCTAGGAGGGCGTCTTTCCTAGCTGGCTCACTGAGTACTTGTGACAAGAAGTTATCCATCTCCTACAAACTTCAAGAATTTCCAAGACCTGCTTGTCACAGCAGTATGATATTCCCAGTTGATGTCTGGGAAGTTGAAATCTCCCATAAGGAGAAGGGCTACCGATCCAGAGATTTCTCATAATTGCCTATAGAATAACTCATCAGTGCTTACATCCTGGCTGGGCGATCAACAGTAGACACCCACTACAACATCTCCTTGGTTTTCCATCCCCCTAATCCTCACCCAGAGGCTCTCAACCACATCATCGCTAACAGTAAGGGCTGTAAAATCAAACCTCTCCCTTACATATAGTGCGACACCTCCACTCCATCTGCCCTGCCTATCCTTCCTGAACAGCCTGTAGCCCTCCATTCCAGTACTCCAATCATGGCACTCATTCCACCAAGTCTCACTAGTACCAATGATATCATAACTCTGGGAGCTGACCAACAATTCCAGTTCATCTTGTTTGTTTCTCATACTGTATGCATTGGTGTACAAGCATTCCACATACACACCTGAGCCTTCTGTGTTCCCAGGAGCAGTGTAAATGTTCCCACTAGCATTGCCACCCTCAGGTGATGCCATGCCAACCCTTGGCTTACCAACTGCAATCCTGTTGGTATCCCCTCCTCCCATCAATTCTAGTTTAAATCTCTCTTGATCAGTCCTGCCAGCTTATGCCCAAAGATGCATTTTACCCATTGGGACAGGTGGATCTCGTTAGGCCTCAGCATGTCTCGTGCCTTGAAAGCTTTTCCGTGGTTTAAAACCCCAAAGTTTTGATGAAGGCACCAGTTCTGGAGCCAGATATCGATATCCTGGGCTCACCTGTTTCTTTCAAAGCCTACCCCCATTACTGGGAGGACTGAGGGAAACACTACATGTGCACCCAAATTTTTTATCATTCTTCCCAAGGCTCTGAAATCTCATTTGATTGATCTCAGATGTTTTGTTGCAACATCATTAGCACCCACATGAAAGAGCAGGAATGGATAGTAGTCTGAAGATTGTACTAATCTCTTCAGTCTTGTGGTGACATTCCTAATTTGGGCCCCAGGGAGGCAGCAAGCTTCCCTGAAAAGAGGGTCTGGTCTGCAAACAGATGCTTCTGTTCTGCACAGGAAGGAATCACCAATAACCATAACTCGCCATCGTTTCTTCTCAGTGCTGGTCTTAACGCGGGTTTTGTTGCAAAGGGTTGGTCTCTCTGACCTTGGCAAGACTGCTTGCACAGGTGCCTCCTGTATCTCATTACGCACTTCATCTACCATACCCAGGGCCTCATACCTTTCTGTAAGGGTACCTTAGAGGGTAAGGAGGGGTTTCTCTTACCTCTCCATGCTGTAACCTTCTTCCACCCCTCCTTATCCCTTGTGCCACTGCCTTTGTCCTGGCACAAAACAGATCCTGGACCTGCCTCCATAGTGGTCACACTGAGTTGGCTTGCAAGCATCAGAGATGGCAGAGTATGACTCCATTGATCAATCTGCCTCTCAGACTCTCAAATACTCCTCAGTCTACCCACCCCCTCCTGCAGATCGGCTACCAAGCAGAGCAGTTCATCTGGTCACACGTTCCACAGGCTTGCTTGTAATCACCTTCCACCTCTAGGAATATCCCTTCACACATCCCCCAGCTGGAAAGCTGGGTGGTCGCATGCTTGAGCGGTCTGTGGCTGCATTGGTTCTACCAGGTGCTAGAAGCCTGGGAGAAACAGAAGACACTGCTTTTTGCTGGGTGGTCACCATGCTGCCTGCTGGGAAATATATATTGCTCAGGCATCCGTTGCAATCCGCTGGGCTGATTGGTTTAGCCTGCTTAAATCTCCCACGCTGCCAGGTGCAGCTGATAATATTTTTATTTTTGTTGCAGTCAAAGACAAAAATGTATTGGATGTTAGATCTGGTAAAAGAGGTTATTTAGTAAGAAGCAACTGTGAAGTGCAAACAAAGCATTATGCTAATTCAATTAATTAAAACCAGAATGCAAGTACACATCATTAACCATGACCAAATTATGTTGTCAGTAGTTTCATTCAGCTTTTTGAATCATATATATTCAGCAAAATCAGCTACTACACAGAAGATAATTTCTATGACATAGATATACAGAAGAATAGGTGCAGTCACAGAGGTCCTTTCAGCATTTATGAAAAAAATAGAGAAATACATGAAGGTTTCAACAATGAAGTTATTTGCACATTAAATTTTTCTTTAGTAATAGTAAGTTGTGATACAAACCACAGAAAATGAGTTATGCTTAGGGGAGGGAAAGAAATAGTGTGATCAGATGCCAGTAAAGAGTTTTGACTAATATCTGAATAGAAAAATAAAATTGTTAGGAATATTAGAAAAACCAAGAGGCACTAACATAAATAATCAAACTAAAGAAGCTAAGGTAGAAATGCAAATACATCATCATGATATATAATGGTAAACGAAACCTTTGTATATTGTATGCTGTGTGGTGAAAGCTGAGAAGGAGTTTCAGAAAACTCTTCTATAATATCACTAATATTAGGAATTTAGAAGTGCATATTGCTTAATCTTTCAGTATATGAACAGCTATGATTACGTTTCTGTCTTAATGAAATTGGATGTGAGTGGATTTCTTTGTGAATATATCAGTAGAATAAATATTCAGACACAAAAAGTTATTTCAGCTAATTTCAGCTAACAAAAGCAAACTAATTAAATTCAAGCTGGAAACTAAAAAAAAAAATTAAAAAAATTCAACCACCAGAAAACTGAGGCTATGAAGAGGTTTTCTAAATGGTATAGTGGATGTAAACTACTTCATTCACCTTAGGATTTCACTCGTGGAGATTATGAATAGGTAACATGTTACAGTTGATTTTGCTAGCAAGTGAATAATTTTATTATTACATTCCTTTCTAAATGCATTTGGGCTTTATCTGTGGGCTTTGTTTTGTTTGAAAAAAATTATTTTGTTAATAATGTAGAAGTTATGAAGCTCCTTTCAGAACATTCTAAAGAGTAAGTTCATACATTAAAATTTATGATAGAGAGGAATAAAATTGCAAGGCACCTTTGACAGTTACTTGCACCAATATTTAGGCATACAAGGCACCAAAATGTCAAACAACTTTTTTACTGAACTTTCATTTAAAGAAAGGCACTCAACGGGGATTACAGAGAGTCTTCTGTTCATATTAAATGGGATCCAAGATTCATCTATTATGAATTTATACCCTTTTAAATTCCAGCTTTAATATGAACAACTCAATAATGTTAATAATTCATTTAGAAGTATTAGTATTAATTAAAACGTTCTATGTTTAGAAGCTCAGTTATTGCCTTTTTTTTAAAATCTTTTTGTGCTCTATCTAAGCCTCTGTCTGAAGGTTGCAGCACTACTCCTTCAAGATAAGAGTGTATGTTGAATAATCTCCTACATTAAATCTTGTCTGTGTCATAAACCTCAAAACTACAGTGTTGTCTGGTTTCATCTGCGAAAGAGTTGATTTTCTTTCTAGTAGCTGGTACAGTGCTATGTCTTGGATCCAGTATGAGAAGAATGTTGATAACACACTGATGTTTTCAGTTGTTGCTAAGTAGTGGTTAGACTAAGTCAAGGATTTTTCGGCTTCTGATGCCCAGCCAGCGAGAAAGCTGGAACTGCACAAGAAGTTGGCACAGGACACAGCCAGGGCACCTGACCCAAACTGGCCAAAGTGGTATTCCATACCATATGACATCATGCCCAGTATATAAACTGGGGGGAGTTGGCCTGGGGGGAGGGGGACCACTGCTCAGGAACTAACTGGGCATCTGTCAGCAAGTGGTGAGCAACTGCATTGTGCATCACTTGTTTTGTATATTCCAATTATTTTATTATGATGATTGTCATTTCATTATTGTTATTATTATCATTATTAGTTTCTTCCTTTCTGTTCTACTAAACTGTTCTTATCTCAACCCATGAGTTTTTCCTTCTTTTTCCCGATTATCTCTCCCATCTGACTGCAGGGGGGAGGGGAGTGAGCGAGCGGCTGCGTGGTGCTTACTTACTGGCTGGGGTTAAACCACGACAAGTGTTTATTTATTAAAGTGTCTGTTTGGGCCTAGAAAATGTATTATCCTACTTTTAGAATTCTTTTCAGTAACCCAAAGCCTCTTCCAAAAATTGTTTCAAGGTTTTTTTCTCCCTAATTCCAATCAAACCTTGAAAATTGAGTCTCAATTAGATTTTTATTATTGTTTTTAAAAGATTTTTATAAATTAAACTATTTCTTGGTCAAACATAAGTTTCATATTGTCTTCAAATAATGTCTGTTTTCCTCTCTGGAGAGCTTTAAGAAGCAGAAGAGGGAAGAATTTAGAGTAAATAAATTACTCCATAATTGATTGTGTAAATACATCATCCTGATTTTTCCAAGTGTAGCCTCCCATAACAGTTCTCAAAGAATGTATTGAGACCATATACTTGATATATATTCCTTATATCTTAAAACTGCATGAGTTAGTGATTTGGAACAAGCAAAAAAAAAGTTTATTTTTAAAGCATTTTATTGTTTTATATTTTTATATGTTAGCTGTGAAGTTGAAATTTTCCTCAGTGGGATAATTACAAACTGGCTATAACTAGTTTTTAGCAGCTGTGTATCCTAGAGGAAAAACTGAGGAAAAAAAACATAGAAGCTATTTTGACTGACATATTTATATTTAGTATTATATTTTATGGTAAGAAAGTTATTTGATCTTCTAGGATGGTGCTAAAGATGTTTGGATCCAGCTTGAATTCCTCACTAAATCATGTATGAAGACAAGTTCTCACATCTAAAAGATACCCCTAATTTATTTTAGATTTATATTTGCAAAGAGTATGAATGAAAGTATGCAGAAATAATATATATATAAATGAGGTAAATACCACTGTTTACTATTTGATTTAGGTCCATCTGATTAAAAGTGACAGGAATCCTTTAAATAATGCAAGTTTAATTTATAACCTTGAAAGTCAGTATGTTCCTGTGCTTCTAACATGCAGTTCTTCCTTCTTTTTACTCATATTGTGTTAAGTGATTAAATGAATCAAAACAAGTACACACATTATATTATTTAAATTAAAACCCCTCCTCTACAGTTTATACAAATTATAAATACCATCTTTAATTTGCTGTGCTTTTGTTGCACTCTGCAAACAGAAACAGAGCTGTAATACGCTTCTGCAATGAAAGAAGAAAGAAGAAACTAATTTATATGAGAAGAAAATCAGCACTGGTACTTTATAATTAATAGAGACAATGAGTTTAAAAAAAAAAAAAAAAAAAAACAAAATCAAAAAAAAAAAAAAACCACAAAACCCCCAAACCACCAAGAAATGTAACCAACTTCATTAGGATTATTCATAAACAACTTTCCAAAAAGACCTCAAGAAGTTACGGTTTTGTATAGCTATCCTCTGATGGGTGTATGTATTGCTATTATTTGCTCCTTTATCTTAAAATTATTCTTGCTTTTGTTAGCCATTTCCCGAACCCTGTTGCCTGTTTTCATTTAGGGAGAAAATAAAGTGTCTTTTTTTAATTTTCATTTAAAAAAGCTAAAAGTTATCCCAACTTCCTCCTATTCTACAACAAATATTATAATAAACTTCTAGAAGAAAAAACTTATCTTAAAAAACCGCTATAGTGATTTCAAGTCTGCGCATAACATTTGACGTGAAGGTTGTTATATAAAAAGCAAAAGGCTTGATAAACAAGAAAGCTTTTAACCCATGTGGGGTCTAAGGGGAATATTTAGGATATGTAATTAAAACATATCTTAAAGTCTCATGGTTTACTAATGAATACGTGTGTATTATTTTGGTTTTGTGTCTTACCACTGTATTTGGTGACTGAACTTGAGATACTGCTGTTCGTTTAATTCCCCGTAAATCTGTAATGAAAAACTTGTATCTTGGACCTGGAATTTGTTCAATATTCTGATGTAAAAAAACCCAAGCAAACAAGAAAAAACCTCTCAAAGCTTTACAAATTGTGGCAATGGTTATTGTGGCAATAGCTATAATGATTAAGCATTTAAATATGTACTGAACCTATTTTAAATAAAGAAGAATGAGGATATTATTCACTTCAACACACAAATTATCTCAACATAAAACTAGTAATAGGATTAATTGTGTTGGTTTATGTTTTCCAATGCCTAAAGCTGAATACTATTTATTCCTATAGGACCGACTAAAATGTTGATGAAAAAAATTTTGAAGTTCTGATCCCTCTATATTAGTTAAATAACTGTGCAGAAGCTTTCTTTTAATTCCTGATGTATCTGTAAAAATGAATTTAAAAGCTATAACCATTTTGAGAATTTTACTTTGGACTAACTCTAGATGGAGGATGAATCCATACTATTGTCTTAGCTCAGATCAGGTGTGTCCTTTTTGAGAAATTATTCCATACATCCCCACATACCAGGTTTTGGACTCAAAATCTGGCTCATAAGGAGGTTTCTGTCTACTAATCTAGTGTAACTGGCTTAATATAAAACTTAAATTCCTTCTAGAAAGCAGAACCTGAAATCCCAGTTAGCTCTTCTCAGAAAGCCAGGTTTTCTCTTGGTAGTTTGTCTGTTTCACTAAATCATAATGTTGCAAGAGACTGGATTATTTTACAAAAATAACCACAAAAGAAAATTTTGTGCTTCTTGTAACTCTGGTTATGAAGCTAAACCAATTCCGATAGGATCCTTCTCATGAAAAGTCATTTGGAAGTGTGAATACTCATGAAAAGTGTATTTGGAAGTAACACAACCAACAGAGCAGTACAGAAATGTATTCCTTGTTCAGGAATATATCTGAGATATCTATTAGTTGTTAGTTCACAAGAAAATCAGTTAAAAGTGAAATATGGGGAAGTTTAAAAAAGGAAGAGATTTTTCTATTGTAATAGCAAAAAATATACCTGTACAGAAGAATTCATTTTAATTAGCTGAAATTAGTTTTTAGTTTAAACGTGTAAACTAAATTTCCAAATGTTTGCACTTAACATTATATATGTGTCTGATTTTTAGAAGTAAATATATGACCTTGATGTCAGTGTTCTCCTAAATTAAGTACATGAAATTGAGAATATGATAAAATACAGACATAGTTTATATACATAAACACGTCATTCTGCGTAAACATTTGATTTAGTGCTATTTGGAATATTTTGCTGAGTTTAAATGCAAACAGTTCTATAAGTCCTGTACCTGGAGACTTGTTAGCTGATGAGAATGTTTTAATGGGTTACTTCTGGGGCCACACTTTGATCCAATGTACTTTAAAGTACTTTGCTTCCTGAAGCTTTGAGTGAAAGTCATCTAGGACAGGATCACACTTCAGCCCTTTCATTTCAACTGGACATGGTGCAGAAAAAACAATAAAAACTTATAGTGCCAGAAGAAAAGTAGAAATGAGGAACCCTGAATGCGCTGAAGGTCACTTGGAGAAGTGGGGAAATCACTGATTCTGGCCCTTGCTCCTGATACTGCGTATGATGGTTTTCTTCCAGTGACTACTTAGTGTCCTATATATTTTATGGCTAATCTTACACATTAGTTAGAGCATACACTTTAGCATTGACATATTAGTTGCAGAATGTCATCAAAATAGGGATAAAATGATGGAAAAGGCATATCAACATCTTTATGTTGCCTTTAAGACTATATCTATTACACAAACACTGAAGGCTGGAGGTCTTATGGTTATGTGTTCTTTGTTATCCACAGCCCATCCCAATACACTTCCCCTAAAGGAAAAAAATCTTTCTTTCCTATCTTCCCCCTCTTACTATATTGGCTTCTGGATACCTTCCTTGTTTCCTTTTGGTCTTTTCTGATTACATCACTTTAGTGATCTTGTTCAGCTCTTGATAATATATCTTAGTTATTTCAGCTTGTTTAGTTTCTACATTTGTCTTCCTAATGCTTTTGTTTGTTGTGGTTGCTTTGTTTTGCTTTTCTAAGTTTTTTCTATTCCCCTATACATGGAAACCACCATGTGTTAAAGTTCCTGTTTTGACTAGACCCCTTCTGGGTAATGTCTGTGCACCTTACCTTCAGTCCTTCTCTCTTAACCTTATAAGGTTAAGTTCTCTTTAACTCAGATACGTGCTTTTCATAACTTCACTTGAACTCATAGGTAATTGGATACTAACTTACCTGGAATATTCTGTCAAATCTCCATGTCTATCAAAACAAGTATATTAATTTTACTGAATTTTATAGCCCTTCTGTAGAAAAATCAGTGGATAAAATACCAGATTTACTTACCAATATGTTCGTATTGATCAAAAGCTGTCTTCAGGGAAATCTGATTCATTATTAGATTTGTGATTCCCCCTCAATAAGGGAAGGGATTTCCCCCCCTTTCCAAAATGCCAGGATTCCATGTTAATATTAAAATATCTTGACACTTTGCATAATCATGCTGGTCAATTTTAATGTGAATTTTATTGTATGGAAAATTGTTTGTCTGCATTCTTAGTTGCCAGTGTAATTAAAACTTCAAGTATACTAGGCAGACATGGTTCAGAGCAGAGGGAATTGGTTCCTAAAATAAAACCAAAGGTTTTTATATTCTATGTATTACTGTAAATGCTTAAGTATATTTACTGTCAGAAGCACAAAAAAATGTGAATCAGGATGTTAACTTCCTTTTAAAAAGCTTCATTAGCTATGGGGTTTTAACCTAGAAAATGCAGATAAGTAAATAAAATTAGATTCCTTCTTCCTCAAATTACATATTGATTTATTATGTCGCATTTTCAAAATGAACCAAAAAGAAAAACATTACAGAATATATTGCAAGACCACAGAGGAAAAAAAAAAAAAAAATATTTATATATATCGTTACTGAGAGGTGCACAGCAAATTTCTAAAGAATGTTACTAGCAGGTTCCAAATATTCCTTCTGTTCTCTGTTGATAAGACAAAACTCCTAAGTCACAAAGCTCTAGTAGTGCTTTTTCACCTTTTAATAAAGTGGAACAAAGAAGCTTTCAGAATAGAGGAACAAAGCAAAAAAGAGCTACAGAGACATTAGAAACACAGCATTTTAAAATGAGATTTCATGCCCAGAAAAGCCTTTCATTTTGGATTGTTTTCTTGACAGATTTTTTTTGTTCATGTAAAGGAGGTATATCAGAATAAAACAAAAAATATAGATTTTTTATTATTACCGTTTTTTCTCCTTCAAGCTCTAAATAAACTACTATCACAAGCAATATTAGAGAATACAGACTTAACCTAGTCTGTTTGAAATGAGGCTCAATAGAATTAAATAGAATAATCTCCACTAATGTGTTTGTAGCATTCTGTTTGAGATGGAAGATAATATCAGAAAAAAGGACACAATCCCTGAAAAACTTCATACGCTAAATATGAGGTTCAGTCTTAGAACCCCATTAAGGGACTGAACTGCATTTTTCAGAAAAACATCCCTGCCTCTTCCCTGCTTTGTCATACCATACCATAGGCACATCGGGCGAGCAGATTTGTGAGCTTTTCAAATACCTCACCTGGCACACAGTTTAGGGAGCAGGAGAGAGTTATCAGACAGTAGTTCCTTTGTGTTAACCTTATGAACAATTGTGGCACAGCCATGTGGTACAAGCACACATCCATCATGGGACTGGATTCCCATTACCATCACCCATCCTGATACATAGATCAAGATTTCAGTTTTTTGAAGAGGTCCAATATGCATACATACATGTGTAAGTACAAGTATTTGAATATGCATATGAATAATTGAACACAAATATAAAGGTAGTGCTAATTTGTATCTATCCACAGTCTGAGGCAGGAAGAGAATACCCTTAAAATTCTTAGGAACTTCCCAGTATGCAATCTTTTTGTCTCATTTTCTAATGGAATTCTCCTTTTGTGCACCCTGAATTATTCAGATATTCCTCTTTTGGAGTGGAGCTGGGACAAACTGAAATATACCCTCAAAACAGAAAAGCTTTCTTTTTTTTTGAAAATTGGTTTTAATTTGCTGTGATTCTATACTTTGCCTATGTACCTAAAGACTGTAGACAGACATATTTGTATAAAACACTGCATCCGTGTTGCTGAATTTTCTTTCTGCATTCATTAAAACATGGAGCAATATTAAGGGTTACTATTGCTCCATGTGTTGAATGTAAAAGGACCTGGAACAAGAAAATTCTCTGAAACAAAGATTTGTTCTTATAAGTAGTTTTCCCTACATAAAACTAAGTAAGAACTGAAAAAATAAGGATTTTGTTTCTAAACACTCTGAATTTTAAAACATTGTTGCTGTCATGACTCTGTGATTTATCTAGACATTTGAAAACATTTGAAAACATTTTAACATTTTGAAGTGTATGGTGAATTTTTCATAAAGACTGTAAGTAACTGTACTGTTCTATAATCTTCTGAATTGTCACATTAAAAAAATAGAAAAATAAATCTCTGAAGTAGTTAACTTAAGCAACAGATTTTAAGGATTCATGGGTAGTTTACATGATCCTCCATCTTCTTCACAGAAATCAATGAAATGAAAAAAAGCAGCCAACCATGTTAAAAGGACTATCTTATGCCAGTAAACAGCGTTGCATAACATTAGCCTGGAGCTATGTGAACTTCAAAATATAGATGCATGCATTTAGCTTTCTAAGACATTTGCAAAGATGTTTAAGTTTCTCAAATGTAAAAGCTTCTACTATTGCCTGACAGTGAAAATGTCTTTTTTTTTTTTTTTCCCCTTGCAGAAAACAGAAGTTTGCTATAACTTCTAAGTTTGGTATATTGACATAATACTGTCTAAAAAAACCTTACCTTTACTTTTCTGTGTATTTCTATGGACTACAAGATAGCTTACATATTTAAAGATTTTATACGTCCTTGAAAAAAGAATGCAAGCATGAGACATTTATTTGTAAATCTAGTTCTTGGAAAATAATATACAGATTAATTTAGAAAGGGTCGGAGAATGGAAAAAGAAAAGTAAGTATTTTGAACAGAACATGTAAAAAAATGTGGAGGAGGAACATGGGGAATTCTCAGTGTTTGTGATCAATAAAGACACAAGGGAAGAAAAAAAGTAGTTGAGGACTGTTACTGTTTTTTACCCATAAATATCCATACTCTGTCTTAGAAGAAAAGAACCTTTTTATCATTACTTATCATTGTCTTATGACAACCTAAATTAAACAAGTTATCCATTTAATTTGAAAATATACTTATCAGTGTTACAGGTAATATATACAAAAGCACAATGTTGCTACTCTATTTCTTCCCTCACACTGGTAACTTCAGAAATACATTTTTTAACTCTGTCACAAAGTCATTTAATGAGATCATTAAGACTAGAAGCTACACAGTAAAAATAGGGTGTTGTAGAGAGAGAGAAGAAAGAAATACTGTTGTATTTCTCAGGTAAAGAATAATATTAAATGTACTGCTAAGCCTGATTTCTGCAGTTCTTCTTTTAAAATACCTTAACTTATTTAAATCAATCTTCTATGTATGTAAGGAAAGAAACTAAATTTGATTGCAATGAGTACTCTGTAAACTATAACAATTAACTTGTAGTAAAATTATATGGTAAAAAGGTAGCCAATCAGTTACACAAGTACCACTGATTTTGATTCAAAATTTGATTCAAAGGAATCAAATTTTGGACATGATGATAATAAAATAATTCTATAATTTTTCAGAATTTCAACTTCATCGAGCAAATGTAGCATGCAGCTATGGCTTGATTCAAACTCATTATTTAAGAATTCCTCATATGTTCTGAGTTTTACTGTCTATTCCTCTATCAGCACAGGTTTCTTTACTAATCTTTATAAAGCACACCTTCATGCCAAGTTACTATACTTCTTTCTAGGCTTCAGATTTCTATTAAATCTAATAGCCATGCTTTGATCTGTTAGCAACTGGCCTTTTAAACTTAATTTTCTTGCTGTTTTTTTACTTTCAGCCTCAGGCTGTCAAAGAAGTTCCCTTTTACTTTTTTAAGAGCAAAGCTTAAATGCTTCATTTTTGATTAGCCTATCTTTGATGACTCTCCAGATGTTGAATTTGTTTTTATTTATATATTTGTATTTCCCTCATGATTTTACTGCAAATTGCTTCAGGATATTGACATATTATTGACTCATAATACTGTCTGGTACTGTACAGAACGTTAAAATCTCTTCAAGAGAGCAGAAGCTAGGGCTGAGCCTTTACTATAACTTATACCCTAAATAAAGATGTTTCATACAACTTCTGGACATATTGATGTCTCCTTTCACCTTCATTCTAGAGAGTCATAAGCTGCATCACAGTGTTAAGAATAAGGCTTCTGCAAAATTTAATCAAATATTTTACCGAAAACAAACTTTATTGGTCTGGAACATTAAGTAGTTATTAAGAGCAAAATCATCATTCATTGAAAAACTAGTGGTTTATTTATTCCTTTGCTTTTTGTAACTTTTAAAAGAAAACATTCTAAATTTTTTTTTTCACAATGTGTGAACATTGTCCACATCTATTAACAAAAAATGAATCTAAACCAATAGAAGCTTAGCAGACACCAGGAGTTTTGACTTCAATGACCACAAAAGTAAATAATTCCTGAAGAAGAAATATGACATAAAAAAATCCAAGCACAGAAATCATTCCCAAAATAGATGCACTGACAGGTAGTATTTCTCAATATCAATCTAATGCATCTCTCTTCAGGACAAAAAAAATGCAGAATTTCCTGTTCTGTTTTCTGTCACTAACACTGGAAGCTGAAACAGAAGGCAGAAGATGGCAAACATTTTAAGTTATTAATCTTTTTTTCCAGTGGTTTTGACCTGGCCATGGAATTGATTCTCTGTGGATTTACAAAGTTTTTTAAAAACACTCTCTATGGAATTATCAGTGTATGAGGGACAAGGAGAGATGATTTTTTGGATTCTCAGATAAAAACTGAGAATTTTGTTTACTCAGAGTAAACAACAGTAATTAGGGAAAAAGAAGGACTTGTCTATTAAAAGCACTTGTAAAAGAAGAAAATAGCTCAGAGAATTATGGAATAGTGGAGTTTGGCATTCCATTAATGAATTCAGCTGCAGTAACTGAAAAAAACCTTTCCTTTCTTCTGGAAGAGGTAGCACAGGACAGTTTTCCTTCCTTCCTATAACATTTTTTAATGAGATTACTGATAGGCTATAGTGATATCAGAAGTGGTTAATATTTTTACAAAGTGTTCTTTAGCTAAGCTCAACTCTAATGATTCAATCATATCATCGCTCATCTACAATCCCCAGAAGATAAGCAGGTACAGGAATTTTGTTTCACAATTTACCTGCATTACTGCTTGCAATGAAAATTTAATCTCCCTTCTGCATTTTGTAAAGATACAGCTTTGGTTTATGAATATAGCTCCAAAAAATTAGGTTATCACAATGGGAAAAAAAAAATAAAATCGGTATGGAACAGCAGCAATCCGCTGTCAAATACCATAGCTGCAATGACAGTATTGTCTTTATCAGCATCATCATATAATCTTTTTATTGTATCTTGTGTATTTTTTTCCTTCTTAGGTTTCTTTAGAGATACAGTTATGTTGGTTAGAGTGACACAGAAATCAAAAGAAAAAAGTACCAAAAGATACAGTTCACACATATTCCTGAAGAGCAGTCATTGGATTGCAACACTATGTGTGTGGAAACTTAATTAAAAGAGTTTGCTTGGAGCTGGAATTTCTTTAATTGCTTTTTCAGCAGAATTACAAGATTGAATTCATCAGAACAGGTATAATTTATGCAGAGGTTACAACCACAGTAGGGTAACTGGTATTCTTTCCTTTCTTTACTTTCTTGCTTGCTTTTTTATTCAAATATTGAGACGATCACCACTGAACTCCCACTACAAGAAAGAATGAAAATAAGAGAAGCTGAAATGTCCTCAGATAAAATATTTTATATGTATTATATATCTGTCTTGCTAAAAATACAATATGCATACATAATATGCATATATTTAAATGTAAAATGTTTCTATTTAATTTTGCTGTAATAAAACAGATCAATAAACAGATCCTGACCTTTAAAGACCATCTAGTCCAACCCCCCCTGCCATGGGCAGGGACATCTTCCACAAGATCAGGTTGCTCAAAGCCCCATCCAACCTGACCTTGAACACATCCAATAATGGAGCATCCACAACTTTTCTGGGCAACCTCTTCCAGTGTCTAACCACCCTCATCACAAAAAATTTCTTTGTTATCTCCCATCTAAATCTACCCTCTTTCAGTTTAAAACCGTTACCCTTTGTCATGTCACTGCAGGCCCTGGTAAAAGGTCTCTCTCCATCTTTCTTAAAAGCCACCTTTACTTATTGAAAGGGTACAATAAGATCACATTCTGTTAACTAAGAAGCATAAGAAAATTGTATTTATATTGTAGAGAGCATAGTAGCACTCATTTCTGAGCCAGATAAGACATCATAGGACTCACATTCTCTCTCTGAATGTGCTTGCTGCACTCAGATCCTGGACAGTGCTGGCTGAACATCCTGTATGCTATCTTTTCACCAAACATTGCAAGGGAGGCATTGGAGACATGTGACTTTAAAAAATACTATCAGGAGTGAAGAATAAAAGGTAAAGGGTACTCTAACCAACTGAAACAGCAGAAGAATTCTAGGGAGAGAAAATGTAGCTAGTCACCTGGCAAAATATCCGGTAGCCGGGGAAAATCATCTCTTCTACACATCCAAGTATGCACACACTCTAAGAAATTCTTGAGCGTTTGTAATGTGATCAAATGGCCAAAACTCCATTCTAATACTATTACTACAGGACAAATTACTTTCTGAGGTCAGAAACCTTATATTCACCTTTATTTACTGGGACTAAATAAGACAATGTAACAATATATTTTGTTTCTCTGACTTTAGAAAAAAAAGCAGATGTTCCTGCCAAGTTTTAGTTCCTTAGGAACTAAAAGTAATTTGTTCAGCATGTGCCTTTTAATTAATTACTAAAGAGTAGAATACTAATGTATTCTTAGTAATGGAAAAAGACCTACAGCTTCTGAAGTGGTGTTTTTTTAAATTCATGAATTCACACACTTTGCAACCTGTAGTTAATGTAATTGTAAGAAATCCTTGCATAAATTTAACTTATTTGCCTACCTTTAGCTTTATCATTTTGACCCCAAATTTACACTTCAGCAGCATTTTTCCTAGACAAAACTTCCTTCACAGCAGTTTCAATGTCTTCTATTGTATAATAAATCAAAGTACTCACATTTCTATGTGAGACAAACCTATGATGTTGAAAGCTTAATATTTAGACTCTTGAGCAAATTCAGTGACAATTACATCTCTAATTACTCTAAATTAATTGTCAGGTTAACATGGCTTTTAGAAAAAGAAAAAAAACATGTTGTGTAGCTCCACAAAATTGTTCCAGCTTGGCTATGTTTCCTACTACTTGGAAAAGTAGTTTGTCTTAGTAGTACATGTGTGTATGTATCATGTATTTCTCTTCATATATTGATATGCATATGCCATAGGCAAAGGTGTTCATTATATTTCCTTGTGGCTTAGATGTATATATACAAGCAAAAAAGCTACTTTTTATGTATTATACTACACACCTATAAATTTTTAAGTATGTGAAGCTCTGTCTGTACACATATAAGATATTTTCAATGAAAGAACAGTCCACATAGCTGTGTTTTCATTTAAACTTATAAATTATAATATTTACAGGTAGTTTTATATATGACGTTAATATTAGTATTCCCATTCTTTCCTGCCAAATATTGTTAACGTTTCTTGCTCTCAGGAATCTGTTTGTATATTATCTTTATCACTACATTTAGCTTTTCTTTGTTAAGTAATATTTTTAAGATCATAATGATAAGTTCTCTTAGTACAGCTTGTATATTTTGAACTTACAATTAGGTTGAAAACTCTAACTTCAGAATGAAATTTCATCATACATTTGCACAAGAACTAAAGTCTGATTATTTCAAAATAGACAACTTTGACTTTACATAACCACAAAAACATAGGATGGTTGAGGTTGGAATGAAACCCTGGGGGTCATTCTGTCCAACTCCCTGCTTTCCAAGTATGGAGACTACTCAACCATTCTAGGAAACCTGTTCCACTGCTTAGTCACCCTCACACTAAAGAAGTGTTTCCTAATGATCAGACGGAACCTCCTGTGTTTCAGTTTGTGCTCACTGATTCTTGTCCTGTCACTGGGCACCACTGAAAAGAGCCTGGCACCATCTTCTTTACACACTCCTTCCAGATATTTGTGCACACTGATGAGATCCCCCTGACCCTTCTCTTCTCTAAGCTAAGCAGTCCCAGCTCTCTCAGCACTTCCTCATAGGAGAGATGGTCCAGTCCCTTAATCATCTTTGTGGCCCTTTGTTGGACTCTGTCTGGTAGCTCCATGTCTCTCATACTGGGAAGTCCATAACTGGATGCAGGACTCCAGATATGGCCACACCTTGTGCTGCACAGAGGGGGAAGATCACCTCCCCATACCTGCTGGCAATGCATCTCCTAATGCAGCCCAGGAAACAACTAGTTGCCTTTGTCACAAGGGCATATTGCTGGCTCATGCTCAACTTGTTGCTCACCAGGACCCTTAGGGCCTTTTCTTCAAAGCTGCTTTCGCCAGGGGTAGAACTTGACACTTCTTCCTGTTGAACTTCATGAGGCTCCTGTCAGCCCATTTCTCCAGCCTGTTGAGGTCCTTCTGGATGGCAGCACAAGCCTCTACCATATCAGCTATCCCTTTCAGTTTTGTGCTATCTGCAGACTTGCTGAGGGTACACTCTGACCCATCATCCAGATCATGAATTAAGATGTTGAAGAGTATTGGAGCCAGTATTGACCCCTGGGGTACACTGGTAGTTATTGGCCTCCAACTAGACTTTGTGCCACTGATCACCACCTTCTGGGTCTGGATGCTTAGCCAGTTTTCAGTCCACCTCACTGACAGTTCATGCAGCCCATACTTGCTCAGCTTCTTGAAGATCTTATGGGAGATATTGTCAAAAGCCTTACTGGCACCAGAGTAGACAGTATCCAGGGCTCTCCACTTTTGTACCAAGCCTATGAGGCATGACTTCCCCTTGGTGAATCCCTGCTGACTACTCCTGATGACTTTCTTGTCCTTCTTGTGCCTGCAAATAGTTTCCAAGATTAGTTACTCCATCACCTTTCCTAGGGATCAAGATAAGGTTGACTGGACTGTAGTTGCCTGGGTCCTCATTCTCGTCATGTTTGAAGGTAGGAGTGACCTTTGCCTTCCTCCAGTCCTCAGGCACCTCTCCCAATTACCATGATTGTTCAAAGACAGTCGAGAGTGGCCTTATAGTGACATCAGCCAGCTCCCTCAGAATTCAACTATGTTTCTGTGTTTAGACATCAAGGTTATACATAGATAACTTTGAATGAAATAACATATATGTGTCAACTACTGTTTGAAAAAACACATGATTGTCACATAAACCTCTTAGTCATTTGTCTTGTCTATCAATCCCATTCAGACATCTGGTATACCCTTGGAAAATTACAAAGGTACTAGATGCCACCATCAGGCAACTAAATCAAGCATCTTCATTATAAACATGAAATTATCAGTGACTAAATCTAAACCAGGCTCACACTCAAAGTATTTTTATTTCTTAAATTGAAATCAAATTTGCTCCCAGCAAATGATTTTTTTTAATAAAATAAAATTATGAGTTTTGTTGTTGATTGCAATTGCTTTATTTTAGGTTTAATTAATATTTCAGGTACTTTTTTTCCTGTTTTTATTTTGGTTAGGAAGCTAAACCTGTCACTGTTAATTTGATCCAAAATACACTTCCCCCACACATTTTAACTGAGCCAGTAAACCAAAGGACAATTAGTCTTAAATATGTCTTTCTCAAAATGTATAATAACAAGCAGTGATAAAGCAGCAAAATGGAAGGATATCCTTAGATTTGCTGATCATTGCACTTAAAACTGCTTCATAACTGTCTCCTAACTCAGACATCTTCATTTATGGGCACAGTACCTGAGGTTGAAATGCCTACTCTGCCTGGAAGTTAGTCTGATTCAGAGAATTCATTCTTAGGCCATGCCACATCCTCGGCTAACATGCTAATGACTGTACTAATGATGGAACTTCCAGAGCCTTCAGATATGCTTTAGAAAGAAGGGATAGCTTGTGTACTTACTTAAACCCATGGCGTTGTGTCATTGTTATGAATTTCAGATTCATATATACATCTAACCAGTCACTCTATTAAGTTCCCACTGTTTGTAGAGTAGCTTAAAGTAAAATGTGCCTGTGAATTCTACTCTTTCTGGTAGTTCCTAATAGTTAAATGAAACTCATGTAATACTTCTTTGTAACCACTATTATTGTATAAACTGTATAAATTGTTAATCTTCTGTACTGGTTTTGGCTGGGATGAGTTAATTTTCTTCGTAGTAGCCAGTAGGGGCCTATGTTTTGGATTTGTGACTGAAAAAGGATTGATAACACACTGATGTTTTACCTATTGCAGTGCTTACTCAGCTTCAAGGCCTTTTCTGCTCCTCACCCCACCCCACCAGCGAGCAGGCTGGGGAGGCACAAAAAGTTGGGAGAGAACAAAGCTGGGACAGCTGACCCCAACTGACCAAAGGGATAACCCATACTATATGACATCATGCTCAACAATAAAAACAGGGGGGGCAGAAGAAGGAAGGTGGGGATGTTTGGAGTGGCGGCGTTTGTCTTCCTAAGTACCCATTACACATGCTGGAGCCCTGCTTTTCTGGAAAGGGCTGAACACCCGCCTGCCCATGGGAAGCGGTGAATGAATTCCTTGGTTTGCTTGGCTTGTGCACACAGCTTTTGCTTTACGTATTATACTGTCTTTATCTCAAGCCACGTGTATTCTCACTTTTACCCTCCCCATTCTCTCCTCCATCCCACTATGGGGGAATGAGCGAGAAGCTGTGTGGTGCTTAGCTGCCTGCCGGGGTTAAACCACAACCTATTCAGATGTAGAAACCCCTTTGTTCTGGACTTCTAGTCTGATGCTGACACTGCTGAAGTCTATACTGGGAGAAAAAGACTGCTTGAAAGAGTCTAAGATATAAATTTGTTTTCACTAATATGAATGAACCCTTCAGTAATTTCAGGCCAGACCAAAAGCTGACTGTATCCCTATCTTCTTGGATATTATTTACTATGTTGCTAAATAATTTTTTCTCTCATATTGATTCACAGAATATATATTTGCCTATTAAGAATATCTGGCAGATGTCGATAAAGGAAAGATTAGAATTATCTGATCACCTTCTACTACTTTTAATTCAGTGTTCTGGTGCCAGTGTTGGACTCTGACTGATGAGGAATACAAATACTAGATGAGGTTCATCTTACTAAAAAGCCTACCATATACCTATGAGCTGGTCTTTAAGCTCCTTTTAAGATTAGTGGAGAGAAAAAAGTACGTTAGGAGTCATTCATCTCCATCTGAAATAGCATTCTAAAAAAGTCACAGGAACTGCATTTGGAATCTTGATAGTAAAAGGAGCCTAAGGTCAATTCTTTTTACAGAGTTACTCAGTTACCTAAATATTGGTGTTTAATGGCATTTGAGGTGCCCTATAAGACACTGCTTATAGTCCAGCTGCCTTCCCAAACAAAGGCATTAATTTGCCATAATCTTTGAGGCCCACTTGGATGTTTTAGATCCCTAGGGCATCTTGAATTGTCCAAGATGTTTAGGTGTGGGCAAGTGAAACAATTACCTAGTTATATACAAGAGATATATATATAAATTTTGTTAGTAGAAACAATCAAAGGTTCATCCAGCTTATGTCATTTGATTACTAGTGCAGAAAAAATTCAATTTCCAAAAATAACATTTTTGTGAGATAACTTAATTTTCCTGACACAGGCTGGATGAGGATTGCCACTATGAATGGGAGGAAAATTAAGACTAGAATAAACATCTAATTCTTTTATCCAGTAATCATGGGGTGTGGGATTCCTTTAATCTCTTCGTGCTCTCCAAGGAGAGTACCCTCCAGCTTGGATAAGTCATACAGGTAGGGCCAACACTGCTTAATAAAGAGGATTCCTTGTCCTGAAGTGAAGCAGTACTAAGCGGTTTACATCCATTTTGATTATTTTGGAGAAAACTAATTGAACAAATCAAAACCAGAGCCAGAGTGTTAGGTACCTTTTCAGTAGTGTGGATGACGGGGATCCAGTGTTCAAGACCATTCCCTGACCTATATATGCTCTAAATAACTATATAGACAATTCATAGGCTTCTTTAATATTTAGCAAGCAGGAAAAGGTACTTTCAAAAAGCCATATGACTCCAAATGAATTCCTAAAATATTTTTAATTAATTGTTTTCTTAAGATGTTTGTTTCTATCAACTGAATGATCACCTGAAACTAGAACCTAACTTGTAGATAGCTAAATGTAACCTTAAATACATTCCCTCCTGAAATAACAAATGGGAAGTTTATTTTCAACTTAATTTTGACAAGTAGAAATGCTGGTTGTAGATAACATTCCTCAGAGCAAACCACACATGAATTCAAACAAATTGCATGGAATGATAAATAAAAATGTTTTTATCTTTTCTTTTCTCTTTTCTTTCTTCTTTATTCTCTTTTCTTTTCTTTTTTTTTCGGGGGGGGAGTGATATAAAGTGTAATTATTTTTTATTTATTTGATTTTATGAAATTAGAGTTTTTGCTGAAAAAATATAGCCAAAAAATCAGTACATGACATTATGGCTTGTGATCAAGATGTACAGATAAAAAAAAAAGGATGGGATATTGAGACAAACAGAAGGAACATTTTGGTTTGCTTTTTAATTCTGAAGGGCTGCATGTATACTGGGATAAGATAGAGGAAAACGTTAACCTTTGGTAGATATTATGGCGGATGAATACAGTGCCTTCCTTTGATGGATAACTACTTGTTTTAAAAAAGAAAATATGATATATTTTGTCTATTTTTACTCCAGTAAGTAATTTGCTATCGTAGTGTATAGCTAATAAAACAACTGAAGGGGACAGCATTTGGCTGAAGACAGGAGATCACGGTTACCCTGGAGCAGAGGTGGAAGGAGGTAGGAGGTTAGAAGAGGGTTACCAGTGAGGTACTGACAAATTAATTACTCTTATGTAGTAGGCTTTTTGTTGTTGCTGTGCTAAGATCATTGCTAACAAAATTTGGTAATGGCAAAGACTTGTGAGGTATTGGTACTGCAGACAAGGACTTTCCTCTCTCCCCCCAAAAAAAACCCAAATCAGATGACCTTGAGGTCCAGAATAATAATTAGGAGATCAAATTCAAAAATAAAGAATGCAAACCCATGTGCTTAGTTTCAATTTTATTTCCCTTGCTGTTGCAGGGAAAAACTGCTCACCTCTCGTGGTTTATATCAAATCAGGATCATAGTGGTTTTTTGATTACTGACATAATTAACAGCAATTTGTGAACATTCGGGATCAATATAACCAATCAAACAGCTAAACCACATACTAGACACTTACCGAATGTTAGTAAACACCTACAAATTCCAGCTACCTGCCACGGAGCAACAAAAGTGGAGGTGCTCCTTAAAGGGAAGGCAGGCTGGGAGCCGAGCGGGACTCCCCAGGTGGGAGAGCAGGACCTCTCCCAGCACCCACCCTGGGGAGCAGGGCAAGCTGAGGGGGCCACCAGGGGCAGGGCATGGGCAGAGTTCAGGGGGAGATCTTAGGGGAGGCTGGGCAAGCTGAATAAGGCCTGTTAGTGCCCCCCAGGGCCCTGGCGCTGCTCCTGCATAACTAATTCCCAAAACTTCTAATGCCCCCTACATGCATGTGCACACGCATAGCTATGAGCTCACCCTCCTCCACAGCGGAGGGGGGTCTCCTGGGTGCACATCCCTCCTGCAGGAGACGCGTTGTTCCAGCTTTGCGTGCACCCCTGCTGCTCCTGACACGCTGCTGATGTGCCCCCCAGTGAGGAAGTGCCGCGGGAGGTGTCCCTGTGTCGCAAAGCGGGGTCCCTGCAAACCGCCTCCACGCTGCCAGCCCACTGCTGGGTAGCGGCTGCGCTGCTCAACCTGGGCAGGGGTCGGGGTGCCTCAGGGGCACTGTCCATGGGGACATAACCCCTCAGATGGCAGCTGCTGACCAGTCTAAACTGCTTTGCAGTATGACGTCATCCTTGTTTAAAGTCTCCAGGTAATCCCCTTATTGCTGTTTAATTCCGCTGATGGCTGTTCTAAAATGCCATTACCTTCCTCATAGTAATACCAGGTTTTGGTCAACAAGCCTTTCAGAACAGGCAGGTTTGGATATTCCATTCACACGCACTGTTGACACTTAGTTTCTGTCGTATCAGTTGTTTTTACTCAAACCAAATTACCAAGAGGAGGCTCCTCAGACTCCCCCACAGTTTATATGTAGATATTTAAAGCTGTTGAAAGTTGTATAAATAAGGCATTTAGGTTTCCTCTGTATTCATTGTAGAGACAAGTTTATTACAGCTACACTAAACACTGCTGAGTTAGTGTTATCACACTTTCTTTATTGAATACAGGAGGAACAGAGACAAATAGACCACCTGAGTTTTAGATGGTTAAAGCGAGACAAAATGTAGACCATATCAGGGACTACCAAAACTTCTTGTATGTGTTGGGAGTTCATGAGGAGGAAATAAAAGAGGTAAAGAATGACTTGATTGTACCATGTGATGAGAAAGAACTGAATTCTGGTTTACCAACTTTTTATTGCTTTCTTTGAAACACAAGAAAGGTGCGTGCTCCCTAAATGGAGCCCACAATGAACACAAGTTGCTTTGTAGTAAGACAGTGAAACAGCCAAACACACTGTTAGTATCAGTCAGATTCCAGATCTGCTGTAAGAACTGAAAGTATCATTGTGATTGTACAAAGCATAGGCGAGAACATGTTTTCCATTAACCTGTGCTCAAAACAGCTCATTCAAACAGCAGTGAGTAAACAAGGATGTTATTAGAATAGTCACAAGAATGGATATTCTGACTCACTGGCAGACTTTAAGAGAACATAGTTTGCTAAAGTTTAAAGAGGGGTTGGTAACAGACGAACCTGAATACATGTGCTGAAAATTAGATTTCTAGTCATCTTCTGAACAAGAACAGGATCAAAAAATGTAATTAGTTTAAAACTAGAACTTTGTCAGCTTGTTACAGAATCAGACAAAATAAGTCTGGAACTGACAATGAAAATTCACCCAGACCATGCCCAGACATCATACTAAGAAAAGCAACACCTATGACAGATTTTAACCTATTTAAAAAAAAAAAAAATCAAATTATTAAAACTGTACCAGCTTCTCATTGCAGTCTATTGCACTGTTTTCTAGACTTATTTTTTTTTTCCTAATGTCTAGCCAAAATAATTCTTTGTGGGATTAATTGTTGTCTTATTGCTCTTGATATGGAAAACACTATTACTGCCTTTTTTGTGGCAGCCTTCCATAGGACTCTTGTAATCTCCTGTGACAAGTTCAGTCTTTTCTAAATGAGCAGAAACCTAATTCTTTCTGTCTTCTTCATAGTTAGTTCGGTTTTGTCTAAACTTAAGTTAGGTACCATGTAACATAGTTTCCTGCTGTTGCTGGGGGTTTAGGTTGATGACACCAGCGTTATAATCCAGTATGAAATCCTTAAGTTCAGGTATGCCTTATCTTCCCTTTTTCATATCTACTTGCATTTTTATCACTAGTACCTTATTAGGCCTATTTTCATTTATTTGCATTTGAACAAAGTAATTTATAAAAAGAGATCATTTATCCTCACATCTATCTTCTGGGCTTCTGTTCAGTAATAGAAATTACAAATTAATATTACCTGATCTGGTAATCAGGTTTGTTCTCTCAGATGTCTTAATCAGTAAAGAGCATGAACACTGATAACCACATATTTTGTTTTACCACACAGGTAAGTAACATCTATTATCTTTATATTCTAATTTCTTCAAGAGCCTGTGAAAACAGAGTGGATATTAGATCATTTTCTAAGGGTCACTCTCTAAAGCTGCTTCAGATCATGGGAATTTCACGTTTGAGAATTAACTGCGGAATTTCTTTAACACTACTCTTTCCTTTTAAATTGAGAAAGCCATAGCTCCAATTTCCAATAAAAGCCGAATTCTCAATGAAGCTATTATCAAGATTGTAAGTCTACTAGTCAAAAGCTACATCACTGTGATGATAATTAAGGACAGAGGTTTTAATTTAGAATATACCTCTTCAGATAATTCTATGCTTTTACATTTCTATGCCACATTGCAGTGTTATTTCTCCTGGAGCTACAAATAGACTAAAATAACTTTTCCAGTTTCAAGGACAGAAAACACAACGGATTCCTTAACAAAACAATTGTCTTCAAATAATTGTGTACTTACTTTTTTTCCCCCCACATTTCTCATCTTACTTGTTTTCAGTAGACATCTGCAACATTCTGAATGAGATTAAAAACAAACAGCAAAATATATATAAAAAAGAAGAATCCAACATACAGATAAATATTTCTCTGTTGTTTTTAAATGAAATGCAATGTGCTTGGTTTCATTTAATTTTCCACTGTCCACATTTTTACTGCTAATTAATACTGAGCTGTGTCTTGTTCTACTAGTTATCTCACTAAAGTAGCAACTTGTCATATACTGAAATGATAGGCTATGCTGGGGGTGCCTTATGTTTATTTGTTCCAGATACACAACAATTACTGGTTAATGTATACCCATGAGTCTGTAGACTAGAAAGCAGTGAAGTATGGACAGATTATTTGGGCTTAAATTTTGCTGCTGACCTAAATTATTCTTCTGAAGCAAGGAGAAGCAGGAAAGAAACTGTGAAAATGCAAAAAACCCTCCTCTTGGTTATTTGAATGTGTTAGAATTATGTGACGTCTTGTAGGGCTACAATTTAGACCACTGTTATCACTCAAAATTTGATTCCTGAGAGTTAGCCACAGTAAATCTGACCAGTTCTAGTTTAAAATTTGAATTTTAACAAACATATTGCCAATAAATTCTCATAGTATCTATTACATGAAAACAAGAAGTACTTCAAAGATACAACACTGTATTATTATTAGCAAGTGCTTCAGTTTTCTACGAATGTTAAACTATCGTGTTAAGCCCATGCAAAGAAAACAAGTAAATAAGCAAAAAGCTTGTGCTAAAGCAAGTTTGAAGATCCTTGTAAGGTTGGATTTCAGGTTATTACAGGAAGAACAACCATCTTTGTCTTGTGAATGGAGAGCAAAAGGCATTTCCAGCAAGCCCTTTTAGCTCTTTCTAAAAGCCTTTGGTGTAGCTATCCTCATTTCTTCTTGTTTATAATGTATTTTTTCCCAAAAAAGAAAATTAAAAAGGACTATATGTGAGAGAAAGGCAATTAGGATCATACGATCACACGAAAATTCAGGTTGGAAGGGACCTCAAGAGGTCTCCAGCAGGGTCAACTCTAAGGTCGGACCAGGATGCTTAGGGATTTGTCCAGCTGGATCTTTTAAACCTCCAAGGATGGAGCCTACATAACCTCTGTGGGCACCTTGATTGCCTTCAAGAGTCTCATTTCCAGTCAGGATGTCTCCTCTTTCAACTTATGCCCCTATCCTGCCACCAAGCATGTCTGTTAAGAGCCTGGCTCTCTCCCCTCACTGGCCTCCCCTGTAGTCACTGGGGCACTGCTGTTAGGATGAATACAGTCCCTGGAAAAATCTTTGTGTTTTCCCTTTGGGCACATTTCTGTGTACATGAAGGACAAGACTTTGGGAATAGTCCAAAGATAAAGGGTGAACTAGCCGGACAATCTGATTGTCTTCTGTGGTGAAATAACAAGGTCTGTGGAGAAAGGGAGAGCACACAGTGACTTCGACTTCAGCAGCTTCCTATTCCTGCATCCTAGTGAGGACATTACCGTGTGGATGGGAGAACAACCAGATGGGTAAACACCAGGATGAATGAGGATGGTTGTTAAGAGGTTCAATTGTTTATGAGCCTGTTCATATTTGGAGAGGACACGTAACACATTTAATATATTACCTGAAAGAAAATACAGCGAATGATGAAATGCACTGTGGGCCTGCTGCAGACCCAGCAGGGGCAAGCCAGGTCTCTCTCAGGGGCCAGGGAGGTACTGGCCAGTTGGAGCTGGCTGGAGCTCGTTAAAGCCAGTTGGACCCAGCTGGAGCTCGTTAAAGCCAGTTGGACCCAGCTGGAGCTGATTGCCCCTCTCCTGTGCTCACGTGACTGTTGCTGCCCAGTGGAGTTACGGCTGGCTTGGGGAGTGCCTCAGGCTGGCCGGAGGCAAAGGCCTGACAGAGCCAGCATGGAGGACCAACAGCCCTTCTTGTCACAGGGTGGGGACACCTGCCACCTCTCCTACATGAGGCCCCCAGAGGAGCCAACAAAAGGCCGGGGAAGGAGAAATGCCACCTCAAAGCCTTGAGCAGGGCCCTGGGATGAGGGGGCTGCACCCATGATTTCAGTGATTACCTTCTGCTTCACCTTAGAACTGTTGGCACAGCAGGACATTAGAAGGAATAGCACAATAACAAAGAAAGAAAATAAATAATAAGTACTCATGGTTTGGGCTTTTTGGTTTGTTTGTTTAACTATTTTAGCTGCCTTTGTAATGAAGCTTCTCTGTACAAATAGATAATTTGGACTATTAGACTGTTAAAGCATTATTTGGTCTAACAATAAATGTTAGCTCCACATATATATGATATATTCCCTTTTGCCCATGACAGAATTCAACAGGAGGATTTGAATTTTCATTTCTGGGTATTTTTTGAGAGATCAGTGGCATTTGCATTAGAGCTGTCAATTGGTATTTCTTCAGTCTTAATTTTTCTGCCATGCTATCGTTCCCTTTAAAAAGCCATTAGAAGCTTGATGTTAACAAGCTAAACTCCATTCCTAAATTGGAAAATCCTAAAACCCCTGGCAGATTAAAAAAATCCAGTCTTGAAATCAGAGGAACAGAAAGAACTTCCCAGATAAATGCTCTCTAAAGTAAAGCTTCTTCAGCTTTTTCTTGCCTTCCTGAATAAACTCATGTTTTCCTGAATCCACAGTAGCTGTGTGCCAGAATAAGGAATGGAGAACACAGTTACCTGGATCCTCAGGTAGCCTCATCTAGTACTTAGAGAACTTTTCTCAGCTGTGGGAGGCACAGGTTCAATCCATTTTGGTTAAGAAAGGTCTAGGATTTACATGTTCCAACCCTTCTTTGGCTGCTCTAACCATCAGATTTGTGCAACATGAGAGTACTAAGAATATCCTTTCATTACGGCCTTACACTAAGGATCATTTATCTTTTTTTGAGTCAAGAGACTAATTTATCAGTCAATGCAAGAAGTATAATTTCAGTTGATGGGATGGTCCTCTGGGTCCAGGAGTACATCTTTTGTAATTTAGACACTAAATAAGATACTTAAATTAGATGTACCAGCTGACACACAAATTGTTTCTAGTTTAATTTTATTTTATCTCTTTTTCTCCAGTCTTTTCTTTAGCCAGTGTTTTGAATTTTTTTTATGGTGCTCAATTTTATGAAATCTGTTCTCCCTGTAATGACTGGGGACAACTGCTAACATCATACATTCCATAATTATTCAGAATGAGATAAAATAGATATAGTGCACTGTATTATTGAGAATTTTCAGTTTCAAATTCAAGATACTTAATGGGTGGTTCCCCTTATCATCCTTGCATTTAGTTCTCATAACATTAAAGGGAAGAAGAAACAATATTCTTCTAAGGACAATCTTATGTGCAAAGCTCTTACAGAAGTAGAATATGGGAAAAGATAAACCTTTTATTGAGAAACCTGCCTTTATTGAACAACATATTTCTCCCTGTATGGCAGGTATCAACTAATATTACATTTTAGTAATTCCAAATAAATATTATTTTCTTTCTACTGCTAGGGGGGGAATTTGCCAAGGAGTGCAAAAACTTTTAGTCTGTAAAAAACATTTCTAATAAGTAAACATCACTTAGAATTAACTTATGGAAACTACCTTCCTATTTGAACTCACCCAAGTTATTGCCTTAAGAAGTTAGTCCAAGATAGTTACTTAGGCTAGTCCTATTAATTTCACAAAATTAGGCTTTTATTCTCTTTGTAGGCTTCATATTTCTCATTCATATCAGAGTATTTTGCCATAATTCAAAGAACAAGCTGAATTGATGACATTTACTAATATTATTATCATGAACACATAGTAGCCATGGCCATTTTCTTCATTGTAAACTCTGTGTAGTGATCTTATTCCATCATGGAATTCAGTATAAGCTTGACCTGCTGTAAACACTCAGAGGGAGCATATTTTAGATACAATATGATCTCATACTGCAGTAATTTTTTTGAAAAAATTAATGGTTCTAAAAATAGCAAACTATTAGACAATTCCTTAAATTATTTATTATAAAGACAATAATGAATAGTCCCCACTTATTATTTATATGAAGAACATATGTGGTTTCAAAATTATGAGGCAAAAATCCATCCAGTATGAATGCAAAAAATACCCAAGCATATAAACAATAGGAAAAAAATGGTATTCCAGCTAAGGTCCTGAAACAAGGAATTAGCTGTGTAAGAATCCAATCCAGCTGCAGCCCTCTTGTCTTAAGAAAAAAAACAGATACTGCTGCAATGCATTGTTGCAGGGAATTAATCTACTGGAAAAGGAACAGAAAGAGACATATGCTTTGTTCCCATTACCACTTCTCAGTGCTCCTTTTGTGACAATATGGATATTTATAACATTCTCATCGCAAAACTACTCCTAAATGCTTTCAAATTAAAATACATAATAGCATGTCCATATAACATGTTCCATCCTTTATCATTATCCCTTTTTGCCTACTGCAGACATGCACATAATAGAGCATCCACATACCATATTCTTTAACAATGTCTTTTGAACTAAATAAAAGATTTTTTTTTCTATTTTTCCACTCCTACCAACATATAAAATGTTGTTAGCTTATATTTGCTAAAACTTATGGAAAGAGTATTCTAGTAAGTCACACCCTCATGAAAAATCAATACTATGTCTGTCTCTGGGGAACGAAAACTACAAGAATAACCGATAATGAATTTCTACTGAATTCTATTGAATTTCTTCCCCTAACATTTTTACTATTGGAAGCTCATGTGTAAAATTAAAGCAGTTAGTTTGGGCTTTCTTTTATAGGTAAAGCATTGAAAATATGTTGCTATTATTGAAATTCACCTTCACATTACTGGTGAATTTTACTTAATAAAAGCTTGTTGAGCTGCTCCTTTTTTGTTGTTGTTTTTTTTTCCTTTCTAATAAACACTACAATAAGATTTTGCTACAATAATCACAGAAAGTATTGAACTATTTTGATCTGGATTTATTCCACCTGATTTTAGGCTCATAAATGAGGTGCTTATATTGTGAGTATAGTTTATGCTGGGATATGGGTAGTTGTAGAGGATAATTTAGATAAATAATAATTACCTCTTTCCTTTTACGCTATAGTGAGTTTATGGCAACCACACTCTTAGCTCAAATATCCTATTTTAGCACTAAAAGTTAGATGAAACCAATCCAAGGCAGTATAACAGACTGTAGGATAATTGAGACCAACTGCATTCCTTTGAGAATAAGGTGCTACTCAGTGAGAATAAGGATGGCAGATTTAGGATGTAAACTATTTTAGATTTTATTCTGACAACATAAATAATTTTATTTACTATTCTTATTTGCTAAGATTGAAAAATGTTTGCTTGTCTTTTTGAGAGACTCCAATACTAGATTAAATACTTGAGAAGCTTTCAACTGTAAAAGCCCTTTTTCTCTCAGGAGGAAAAAAACCTCTGAGACTTAAATTACATCACTTAAAATATTACAGTGCCTCCTCACACACAGGATTGCATAGCATTTTTGCAGGGTGTCTCATACATCATTGAAATAATCCTGTACATAAAATAGTTTTCATCTTCTTAGACAACAGAAAAAATCCTGCTTTAAAACAAGAACAGCAAAAGAAATTGCAGCCATTTATTTCATATTTGGTAATATCAGATGAAACAAAATTTACTTAGCAAGTTGATATGTTTTGTGAAGGTTATGTTCTAAAAGTTGAGAGATCCATTAGCCAGCAACTAAGTTGGAGAAGTTACTTTATTCTAATGGAAACCACAGATCAGTAGGGAACAGATCCTTGGTGACCTCCCATTTATCCAGGTGTACTCTGAGTTGAATAAAAGCCTTTCCATTACTTGTGCAGTGCTACAAGGCCTGATGGAATAAGGTCATATTCTAAGTACTAGAGGATATTGATTTGTTGTTATTTATATCAGTGTTCTAGAAGCATGCTTAACAGTGTGAAGTTAATTTCAAATGTTGAGGGTTTGTTGTTGTTGTTTTGGGTTTTAGTTTTTGTTTTGGTTTGGTTTGGTTTTTTTATGGCTGGCTCTTTCACTGTATATGTAAGTACACGTACAATGCATAAACAAAGACTTGGTGTTGCATTCCCATCTAGTGCCTAATCTCTAAAAAATGTGGCTACCTACTAGAACTGCCTGCTACTGGAGCCATTCCTTTAGGTCAAGAAGCAGACATTTGTTCTCTGTGACTTAAGACTGCGACTTAGGATTCTTATTGAAAACTTCACTGAAGGACAAGAAAAAAGGTCCCGAAGTATTTTCTTGGGTTTAGGTCCTGATTCCAGAAAGCTTTCAAACACATAAACCTCCTATTCAGTGAAGCCTTTCATTTGAAAATACTGTAAACATTTTTTCAATCTTAGATCTCAGAGAAACTTAGATAAGTATCTCAGGCGGAGGGAAGGATAGCTGAAGAGAGAACATAACATATTCCTCTTTTCTAACTTACTTCCAAACAATTCAAGGCAAAAAGACCTCCTCCCCTCTCCAAAGTGAAAGACACACTGCAATAAAATGGAAATTGAATTTAAAATCCCAAATAAAATAATGTAAAAAAGTTTGTTAGTTGACAGAAGAAAACCTGTTTTTCACTGTGGGCGTTGTCAAACACTGGAACAGGTTGTCCAGAAAGTCTGCAGCATCTGTCCTTGTTGCTCTTCAAAACCCGATTGCACATGTGTATGAGCAACTTACTCTAGTTGATTCTGCTTTGAGCAGGGGAGTGGACCAATCGCTAGGTTTTCTTAGCAGCTTCGGGGGCGGGGGGGGTTAAGTTTTATGGAGTTCATTGGGGAAAACAGAAACATAAATACCTGATTAGAATATATATCTATATATATGATTACATAATGCAGTAAATATTAGCAATATTCTTAAACAAATGTTCTAGCACCCACAGCTTTTATTTTGTAATATGTGAGGTTTTGTAAGTATTTCTAGATCTCTTTTTATTCCAAGCTTGTTCCAATAATGAAAATTTCCCCATTTTTTGAAAGGCCAACTAGGAATCTAAGAAAGTAACTCAATGTGGAAGCAGAACTTGCTATCACAGATGCTTATGTATAATCAACAAAATCCTCTGCCACCTTTTCCTCTGCTTCTTTAATTAACCATCTTATAGGAATATTATGATATTAATTCTTCTTTACTACTGATAGCTTTATATATGGTCGTACTGTATACTAGATATTGCTGCAAAGCAATACAATTTCTCAAAAATATGTATCAACCTTACTCATTTGTATGAAGTCCTCTTTGTATCATTCTCACAATACAAAGGGTTCTCAGTACAGTGGTCTGCAGAGAGCACATCACAAGGGCAATGTTTCTCATGGCCAAAGGCAAATAAGAAGTTTAGGTCAAAAGGGAGAGCAAGTCATAATGTTGCCCACAGCTCACTTCTTACCTGGGTAATGACTTTCAGAAAGTTAGGGACCGATATCATAGAGTTTAAGTGAAATTTGTGCCCATTTCAAGGCTTATTTGTATAGTCAGAAAAATGCAAGAGTATCTCCGTTTGATCAAAACCCTATATGTCTTCTGCTTTTGAACTCATTGATTTCAGTTGTCAAAAAAGTAACAATATACGGTGAGGTGAGTTCCTGTCATACCCTTTACATTTCACTTTAATTTTCTATGAATTAACTTAGCATAGAGCACCGTAGCCCAACAAAGTGCTGTCATCCAACCATCATCTTTTTTGAAATGGTGTATGGTGCTCTGAGCAACCAGCACAGAGTAACTGAGCGTGTAAGTGCCCCAGTGGAAGTATGAGCTGTCTCCACAGGAAGAAGAGTGAAAAACAGAGATGGGAGAAGTACTTGTCAAGTTCTACAAACTCTACAAGCTGGGTACCTAAGCTGATGCCCCTAGAGTGAGCCTCATAGTGTATAACAGAGATAAAAAAAGGGAGAAACTGATTCAGTTACTCATGTGAAAATGACACTACATGCAAGAGAAAGAATAAAAAGAAAGTGGTCAGTTAAATACTCAAGCCCTGGGGACTGAAAAAGCTTGAAAAAATATTGATGAGAAATATTTAGAGGGCACCCTGACTATATTATGCCCAGATTTAAAGGAAAAAAAAAAAAAATCTATCCAAATATGCTGAGAATGTATCCCACAGTACTGATGTTAAAAATTGTACTTGCTTCCATGGAACTCAGCAGTTACATTTTGTTTGTTGCTCAGAAATTAGCAGGTACAGCAAGAATTTAATGATGGTCTTCACAGAATATGTTTATAGGGATAAAGGAAACATTTTTTCCTGATCATGCTAGTAAAGATATACCAGTGCAGGAATATGTCCACTGATTTCAGTGATGGCAGAGCTATGCAAGTGCTGAACAGTATTTTTTTAATTACTCTATTTCCCCTTCAGAAAAAAACTTGTTTTCTTTAAGGTATACTGCTGTTTTGAAGAATATTTTTAATGTACAACCAATATATCATACAAACATTAAAATATGTATTTTAATGTGTATTAGCTGTTTTGAGAAATTGAATAGAGTAACCCCAGGGTTCTGCTTTCCACTCTCTTCATACTCAGCTGAAGATGCAAGAACAAACAGAATCAAAAGGGGGTAGGTAGCACTCCTGTAAGCTAACTAAGTACATATACACCTGCCCTAAAGAAAAAAGTAACATTTTTTTCTGCACTATGTTTTTTTCTTTTTTCTGCAAGCTCCCACATATGTGTCTTCCTGGGCTATCCAGTTATGAGGTCACCCTGAAGCACTCAGTTTTAACTGGCTTATGGCTTTGAAGTCATTCTGTTTGTTTTCATTTTTGCCAAAATTATTTTATCAAGGTTATGAATGTGTATTAAGAGTAAAGTTGCTTAAAAGTAAAAATACTTCCTTCAAAATATATAGTGAGACATTTTTAACAACTTTGAAAGGAGCACTGAAATTCATATATTTGTTCTTACAGAAGGTCTTTAAATTAAAGGTTTATGGAGAGTCCATAAATTTCATAATATATTGTAGTCTTGTTATAAACAGCTTAAAAATTAAAACATCTTAAAATAAATCCAAGCTTTAGTTAATTTAAAAAATAAAGTTAAAAAAATTACATATACTGTGGCTATATTAAACTGTTATAATTTTTTTTTACAATTGCAATTGTTTTCCAAAAACTTGTTACACACCAACACTCAGAGTCTCAAGAACGTTCTACCATTTCACCAACTAAATGAATTCAGACAAAGAAAAGAATTTCATCAGCTTATGAGATTTTGTCTCCTATGTAACCATGACATCATAAATATACGAAAGCACACAAAGATAACTGTATATGGTCTTTCTTGCTCTTTCTTTCCATTCTTTTCTTGGTTTATAGCTCTTTTTTTTTCTGAAAATTTTATATTTAAAAAGCTTTCTGGTTGTATTTAATGTTCATATTACCATTGTTTTCAAGCCAGTTCTAAACAATATAGACTATATAATGTTATTAGCGCTTCTTTTTTCAACAGCTGTCTACTCTACAAACTTTTATAAAGATGTATTCTTTCAACTAATGTTATTTGGTTATTTGTTTCATTTTCTTTTCTGAGTCAGCAAGATTTATATTTCCCTGCAAATCCCTACTCCATTAGATGCCACTGTTGTGTTTGTTTCAGACTCTTAATGGTGTTTATCACCATGATACCTGAGCGCTTGGTAAATGCACGTGGATTTACACCCAGATCAACATTTCCATTCTACAGATACAAGCTGGGGCTATGTCCCAGAGCTCTCCAAAGGGCTCATTATTCGGATTCCATCAGGTTTAATGCTTTTAGAGACGCAGGAATTAAACAGTTAATTTAATCACTTTTCAGAAGACGTGGGCACACACTAAGAAATATGCTAAAGGCTTCCAGTGGAATTTGGTTTGAAGACTCTGGAATTGCAACATGCAGAACAGTGTTGCAGGAAGAACAAATGGCTTTTTGCAGTGTCCTTCATGTACATAGCTAAAAACTGGCTGGAGTCCACATGCTGTTTGGTTGTTAGATCTAGTTACACTGGAAAAAAAGAAAAAAAACAACAACAGAAAGACAATGTGGCTTGAATAACAACCTTTCTGTGCAGCAAACATTGCCCATAAATCAGAGTTGATTAACAAGGCCAGGAATCTTTTCATTGCCTTTCTTGCAAGTCATTGAATAACAGCTGAGCTATTGTACAGCTTAGCATCTATGGCAGCTCCATCAATTCCACTAGTGATCCCCAACAAGGAAAATGGTTATTGGATAGTAATGGCATATCCATGACCATTCTTTCCCCTCCTTGTTTCCATGATACCTCTAAAAATTTGTAGCTGCCATGAAAACATGATAGATAAAACTCTACAAGCTCTCTATGTAACTTTTTTTTTTTTCATTCTTTTAAGTTTGTGATCAGGTATTGAGATGATAAAAAGACAAAATATTTCCTTCAAAAATATTTAGAGGAGGTATTTTTAATAGCTTTGATATAGCCACAACATTTGTCTGTTTCCATTTGACTGGGACCTCTCCAGACTCCCAAGACCATTGAAAAATAGTAGAAAGAGGTCCAGTGACTACCTCAGCCAGCTCTTTCAGTACCCTGCGATGAATCCCATGAGGCTCCATAGTTTTGTATGCATCCAGCTGGAGCAGCAAGTCCCAAACAACTTCAGAGTCGGCCAGGAGTTTATCATCCCATTCATGGTCTTCCAACATAGGACTCCAGGGTTCCCAGGGCCCATCAACAGTGTTAAAGACAGAGGCAAAGGCAGCGTTAAACATCTCCACTTTGTCTACGTCCCTATTTATGAGGTGACCAATCTCATCAAACAACAAACCAATGTTATCTCTGATTCTCCTTTTGCTAGTAACATATTTTAAAAAGCCTTTTTTGTTGTCCTTCACAGTGCTGGCCAGCTTGAACTCTAATCAAGCTTTGGCCACACAATTTTTTTCCCTACAGTAGCAAACAGCATCTCTGTAGTCCTCCTGTGTCACCTGTCCTTGCTTCCAGTATCTGTACATTTTCCTTTTCCACCTATGTTCTAGAAGAGGATCCCTCCTCAGCCAAGCCGGCATTCTGTCCTGCTTGCTTGACTTCCAACACTTTGGAATTGCCTGCTCCTGTGCTTTTAAAAAACAGCTCTTAAAAAAGTGACCAGCATTCATGGATGCCGATACTTCAAAAGCAGATTCCCAGGGAAGCTTACTATCTAGCTCCTTCAGCAGCCCAAATTCTGCTCTCCCCATATCCAGGGCTGAAGTTTTGCTAGCAGTTTTTCTTCTAACAACAATGACTTGAGACTCA
>NW_010973220.1:2836773-2853776 GCF_000737465.1 Haliaeetus leucocephalus
TCATAAATCCATGCTGACTATTCCTGATCATCTTCTTATCCTTTATTTTTGGAAACAGGTTCCAGGATTATTTGCTGTGTCATATTTCCAGGGCTTAAGATGAGGCTGACCAACCCAAAGAATCTTAGGTGCTATTTCTTGCTCTTCTTGAAGACTAAAGGGATTTTTCCTTTCTTGCAGTCTTCAGGAACCTCCCCTGATCTTTATGACCTTTCAAAGATAAACAAGAGTGGCATTGCAATAACATCAGCCAACTCCCTCAGCACTTGTGGGTATCCTGTCAGGTTCAGTGAACTTGTGTATGCCCAGTTTGTTTAAATGTTCCTTAAACTGATATATCTTTACCAAGCTCAAGTCCATTGCTTCATGGTTTTTTTACCGGTCTCAAGGGCCTGAGATTCATTCACTACTCCCATCGGCAGGCAGGTGTTCAGCCATCTCCAGGAAAGCAGAGCTCCATCACATGTAACAGTTACTTGGAAGACAAACACCATAACTCTGAACATCCCCTTTCCTCCTTCTCCCCTCCCCAGCTTTTATTGTTGAGCATGATGTCATATAGTATGGGATATCCCTCTGGTCAGTTGAGGTCAGCTGTCCCAGCTGTGTCACCTCCCAACTCCTTGTGCATCCCCAGCCTACTCATTGGTGGGACAGTGTGAGAAGCAGAAAAGACCTTGACTCTGTGCAAGCACTGCTCAGCAATAACGAAAACACCCCTGTATAATCAACACTTTTTTCAGCACAAATCCAAACCATAGCCCCCTACTGGCTACTATGAAGAAAATTATCCCAGCCAAAACCAGCACATGGACCCACATTTTCCTTAGGCTTTCTTTTGCTGCTGCTATGCTTGTAGAAGCCCATCATGTTGTCCTTCATGTCCCTCAACAGATTCAATTCCAGAGGGGCTTTGGCTCTCCTAAGCCTTTTCCTTAAATGCTTGGAAAGTGTCTCTATAGTCCTTCTGATATATAGTCACTTGATCCTTCTTCCATCTGTTGTACACTTCCTTTTAGCATTGGAGGTTTAGCAAGAACGTTGGTGGTTTATCAGGAGCATGTTGTTCATCCATGCAGGCCTTCCGACACCATTGCTTGACTTGCAGCTCGTTGGCATGCACCATTTGTGAACTTGCAAAAGCTGATCCTTGAAAATCAACAAGCTCTCTTGGTCCCTGCTTCTCTAAAAGACCATCTTCTATGAGATTATTTTGAGCAGGTCCTTGAACAGGTTGAAGACTGCTCTCTTAAATCCAGGGGTTTTATTCTGCTGATCTTGAACTCCACCATCTTCCTCATGGTCACTGCTCTCAAGGTTGCCCCCAGTCTTCACATTCCCAACCAGTTCTTCCTCACCTGTAAGTCTGAACACCTCTCCTTGCTGGCTTCTTGATCACCTGCATCAAGACATTACCATCAATGCACTCCAGAAATCCCCTGGATCTTTTGTGCCCTGCTGCATTGCCCTTCCAGAAGATATAGGTGTGGGTGAAGTCCATCATGATGACCAGAGCCTGCAAATGTGATGTTTCTTCCAGTTGTCATTTACTTCTTCCTGATAAGGCAGTCTGTAGCAGACACCCACCACAACATTGCCTAAGTTGGTCTGTCTTTTAATCCTGACCTATAAACTTTCAATTGTCTCATCATCCATCCCAGGGAAGAGCTCCATACATTCCTGCTGCTCTCTTACGTAAAGAATTCCCTCATTTTCCTAAGCCAGTATTCATCCACAACAGCTCTCCAGTCACCTGAGATATACCACCATGTCTCTATAATCCCAATGAGATCATAGCCCTATAAATGCACACAAACTTCTAATTCCTCCTGGTTTTTTTCCCCATGCTGCAAGCATTAGTATACAGGTACTCCAGAGGGGAAGCCAGTTATGTTGATTCTCTAGGAAAGGTATGAGAACTTCCTTAGTAATTCTGTCCTGTAGATACTTCCTTACTTTGGCACTTTTATGCATGAGGTAGTCCCACTTCAGCTGTTTTTTTAATTACAAGATATCTCTTATCCATATCACTATTCCCCTCTTTGCTTGTCAACACCATCTACCACTTCAACATTTGATTGTGGCTCATTATCTCCCACACATGTTGTTTCTACTTCAACATTCTCACCAGGTTGGCCAGCCTGTTGGCAAAGATGCTTTTGCTTCATTTTCAGATGGATCCTAGCAGTTCTCAGTCCTCAAAGAAGGTCCCATGGTCATAAAAAACATTGGTGCCTGTGTGGATGAGAAATAGTCTAAAGCTATACAAACTGTGGCAGTCTTTCACAATACCTCAGATCAAAGTCTCCAGCAAGCAACAAACTTCCCAAGACACCAAGTAAGGTCAGCAAGTCGGTAAGACTGTCCCCTGCAAGTGGGAGTCTTCATCTGCCTCTCCCTCTTAGCATGCCGTACTTCACTGAGGCTCAGGTGGCTCTGACCAGTCTTGCCTAACCTGTTGCCAGGACACTATAGCCCTTTGGTAACTGCAGATCTGGAGACAAAGAAGGAACCTTTCTTCTGTTTCCAAACACCACAAGTTTCCAACATAACTCACCTTGGGAGTCTCCATGCTCTTTTCTTCAGAGTCTAGTCTCTCACTGTCTTCCTTCCCTGCACTGTATGGTTCGGGCCTTTGCCTCTGCAGCATGTCTGGGTAGAGCCCATCAGTCACCTGTTCTCCCTCCTTGGGTCTATGCTGCTTGTCCACGTCCTCCCACAGCTCCTACTCCTGGCAACTGTGTGCTCAGTTGGACCACAGCTCACCTCCTACAGGTGAGGCCACCCTTGCCCCAACATCAGGCATAAGCACTTGTCCTGCCTCTAGTCCAAGGCCTGGACAATGTCATCATCTGTCTAGAGCTCTAATAGGGTCCTTGGCTTCAGATGCTAAGCCATCACCAGCCAGTAATGAGGGAACAAGTTTTTTTATTCCAAATATTGTTACAGGCAAAAAGGAATGCATGATATTTATGGAACCTGGATTTATTGTTAGTCCAATTAATGTTTTCACAGTCTAATCCAAACCACAATCAACAGCTCTTACTAATCCAGTTACAAGGACAGTAACAGCCATATACAAATCAATACAGAAAAGCCTCATTAATAACACATTTAAAATTGTTCTTTAATGTCCCCTTCCCATCACCTTTCTCTTTTACTCTGGTGTTGTGGTTGCACTGCCAATGTCCTTCAGGGGCACAGGTTGACAGTTTCAGACTGAATGAATTTCAGGTGAATGTGCCTGTTGGAAGGGCAGGATACAAAAACTTGGTGCGTTGTGATCCCCGCTGGGAAGAGGAGGGTGCCCACAACATGTGTGGCCACCTCTTCCTGCTTCTCCTCTTTGGGCTCTGGAGGTGCACTTCTCCCCTTCCCCTTGACACAAAGGGCTTTCCTCCCCCACTCCTGGGGTCTGTCAGGCCATCGTCCTTGGCCGGCTGATTGGACTCCCCAAGCAAGTGGCAGTCATGTGAGCATGGCTGTTCCAACCAGCTCCAACCACCCAAGGCTGTCCCATCCCCCTGAGGGAGACCTGCCCTGCCCCTGCTGGGGCTGCGCTACCGGGGGAGGGGGAAGGGGGTAGCAAAAGCGTACATTACTTCCAAGGAAAAGATGACATCAATTAAAAAAACCCTTGTAAAACTGAACCATTCTTAATCTGTGTTCCTGAGAAATATCTAAATGCATATTATGAAATTGCAGATGTCTTAGTTTAGTTTATTTGAAGCATAAGTTGGTTACAAAGATGAAAGGGTCTGAGAATTGTCAAAAAACTACTCTGCTTTTTGTTACTCTTTTAGCCAAGTAAACATACACTTTTTTATCCTGACCAGCACTTTTTCCCTTATCTCAAAACACTCTTGTCCTTTAGAGAAGAGTTGGCTATTGAGCTGTAGGTGCACCTGAAGAGTCCTAAGATGATTCATTTAATTTTGTGACTCAGACGTAATTGTACTTTTCCATACACAGTTTTCCATATACAGGTCTTTCAGGGGAAAGGTTGCCTTCTTTTCAATTGCCATCAATCAAGATGGTGATAACAAAAGTTATGTTAAAATATAAATGTCACCATCTTCAACAAAAAAATCTCTCAAGGATTTTGTGATTCACTCAGTTATCCCATTTTTCTTGCTAACTCTTAATGTCCCTTCCACAATGCTCTGCTTTTTTGATATATCTCTGCATTCACTGTAGGTGGCACAAAAAAAAAACCCCAAAATCTAGAAGCCCTAGAATATTACAACAGTCAGGCTTTTTTGAAAAGGGGGGTCCATTATATGAGGATATTTCTCTACAGAAACAGCTTTCATACAAATAACAATTTGATTTTTCAGCTTCTCACTGCAAATAACACTGTGCTTCCCAGTCTCTTACACCAGAGCTAAGGAGCAGAGCTGTGTGAAACATTCATTTCACACCTTGAACTTGTTGAAACATAGCCTGATTTTGAGCTATATTATGTTGTGCAAATTTCTACAATGAAAAGAAAAAATCATACAGGCAGTAATTTTATCATCCCAGATGATGTTATCAAGGCACATGCTTTACCACCAAAGCCAGTAGTATTTCCTGGATTTCGGCATGTATAGCAACTGTCTCCTGATTTCAGATTGTGGTGAAAAAAACCACTATCTGATCTTCTGTTTTCTAAAGGAAAGCAGGTGTATAGGTCAGGTAATAGCAGTAGTGTAGTTTAAAAAGATTAGTTATTGGAAAACCTGGAGCTGAGTGCAATTTGCCTCAGTAGGTAATCACACGGTATGATATTGGACCTCATCAAACTGAAAATATAATAGGACATGTGTATTAACTTAAATTCAATGTGTAGAATAGGTAATCTGAAGACAATACAGAAAATTAAGTGATTGCTCAAGATACTTGGGAATTGTAGTCCTAGTTCCAGGAAACAATCTGAATCTTTATCATTAACTGCAATATACCAAGGGTTTGATGATTAGCAAGTAAGAATATGTAACAAAATTAATGCAGCCCTGATCTTTTTTGCATATGGCAACTATGCTACTAAGTTTTTTGCTCAGATTTACCCTTTCATGATAATACAGGAAAGTCTGACATTTATTAATGGTAGGATTGATTTTACCTAACCATAACCATCTAAGAGTTAAGTGGCTGTTCTAAGATGATCAGCTAGGCTTTCCATCTTGACAGAGAAATTGATACAGATGCCTGCAGTGGTGATTAAACTGATTAAGCTAAGTGAACAACCTGACTTTCAGAGCTGTTTCTGTCCTACTGCTGTAAAAGCAGAATGAGCAATTAGTTCTGCCTAGCTGATTTGCTTTCAGGTGGCTAACACTGGTGAAATCGGTCCCATCTTTTTTTACTGTAGTTGAACACAGAATGTGGTTCAGAACCTAGAAGTTCTTTGTGTATGAGGTATCAGTCCAACCGCCAGGATTTAGTGTTTTCATATCTACCTGTGCCTCCACTAATAGTTGTTGATCAGTTGAACAGGCCTGAGGTCAAGACTTAAAAACTTATGAGCAATCTGTTAACCTTAGTGAGCTTAAGAAATCAGAATGGAGAAAATAAAGGAAGAAAGAAAATGGCATTTGCCATTATTATCTCATCAGTTTATAGAAGAGGACAATTATTAGTCACCCAGATACTAGAGTTCTGATGCGCAAACTGAAAAAATATTTATAACAAAGTTTATATTGATCAAGCTGTTTCAATATTCAATCACAAAACTATTCTTTACTGCTTAGCCAGGTTTTGAAATAATTGGTCTACATTACATATAACAAGTGGTTTACTAAAAAGATGCAGAAACAAGAAAAAACATTTCAACAATCCTAATTTTTTTTCACTATACATTTTCATAGTTTCTTGCCTCAAACTTTTCCTGTAACAGTTTATCTTTTATTGAATAAGAATCTTTCACAAAAGCAAAACTGACAGAATCTTTATTTAGGCTAAAAAAGTCCTTTCAGCTCTGGCTAGAATGAGCTTTGGCATCTGTAACTGTTAACTGTACTAGGCAGATGGTAACACAACAGGACAGGGTAGGAAGCCAAGTCTACAGTGAAGTGTCACCAGCTTTTGCTTCATGTTATGTGATCACCTCACCCTGAGACCCTGTGGAGATTCCTCCATGGCAAATGGTCTCTGTGTCCGTGGTTCCTTGAATCATGAGTTTGAATTCAGAGCAGACAAGAAACAAGTTTTATTAAGGGTAACTGAATCTGGAGGACTTCAGGACTCAGAGGATTCCTCCTTCCTAGTCCACTACAGTAGAAAATAAAGTCAAATTGGGTGGACTTTAAGGCACAGCAGGTTACTCCATCACAGCACAATGGATGCATATGTTTCTGTACTCCTAGGTGCAGTTGATAGTGAGTCTGAGGATGTATTCCTGATGAACACACTCACATATACACGCATGCACAGTAGTCATGGCAAGTCCCACAAATAACACAGAGAACAACACCTTTACCAACAGCCATGTAAACACAGATAGCACTCACATGAACATGAACAATGGGTGCCAAAGTTGTGCTTACTTTTAGGCTGATCAGGATTATCACTCTCATTTTTTTTGATTCATAAGCACACCCACATTCATAGATGTTTCAGACACTAGAGAAACTTTAAGTCTGTCCAGTATCCATGCCCAGATCATAGGCCCCTTATGCAGTCACTAAGTCAAGTTTCCTAGTGGTGACACATAAAAGTTTGTGTCTATCCTGTAGCTGGTCCCCAGGCTGTGGTCTCCTTCAGTTTCCCCAGTCCCTGGTTTCCTACAGGGCAGCTGGAACCTTTGTCAGGGGGTCTCCCTCTCAATCCAGATGTTGGTAATTGTGGTTCATACCCTACTCCCTGAATAATCCAACATGAAGTTTGCTAGCTGTTAGGCACACACACTCAGAGCAGGGAGCTCAGCCATACAGAAAAAAGTTTGAAATATGATTCAGTGAGAAGACAGAACAGATTGTGCCAATCAAACATAAGGCTCTGTCAAACAGGTGTATTGATCAGACCCTGCTTACAGTCAACCCATTCCTGTTAACCCTTTTCTCTCTGTTTTCCCATGGTTGTTCTTCCGTCTTCCACCTTAATCAATCCTTTTCCCTGCCTTTGGTCCTTACCTGAGACATTCCATTTTAAGTTTTGTACAGTACCAAAATTCATTTCCTCACTGCGTTTCATAATAAATCCTATAACCCTTTAGACAGTAATCCCATTTAGTTTGCATGGCGTTTCAAAGACAGACTTTCTTTCCTTGACCCTTTGGTGAGCTTCACACCAGGGATAATGGTCTAAACCTTGTCCTTTGATGGTTTTAGGAGTAGCTGATTCAGTTCCTAGGGTTCATGGTCTGTCATTGTTCGTCTGATCCTAGCTGGGTCTCTGTGTTTAACTGGATTAGCTTTTAGTCACAAAACGTAACATTCTGTATAGGGAGCCAAGTTACAATGAAGTGACACCAGTGAACATTTACTTCATATTACAGCAATACCTCACCCTGAGACACTGTGGAGATGCATCTATATAAAATCATCTGTGGTTGCCATACCTTCAATCACAAGCTGGAATTCACAGCAGACAAGAAACAATTGCTCTTCATAAAACACATTTCATACTACAAGTTAGCACAGTGAACCAATATTAGTGCGTTCTGTGACAATAAATTTTACCAAGGAAGACTTCTAGCAGGAATCATGTACAAGTAATCCAAATGAATCACAAGAAAAAGTCTGTGTGCTTCTGTGAAAGAAAGAAGGTGTTGGAAACTACTGTACTTCTATACAAGGAAATTCCTGCTTAGAGTGCAGGACTATCCATTAGATGTGATTATTAAAATCCATAACTGTGGGATTGGGTTGAGTTCATTATGATTTGGATCCTTCCACAAAGAAAGCAGGGAGAAATATATTTAACCATATGTGGGAGGGGAGAGGAGCCATCCACTGATCTGAGCACATAAGACATGGCTTTTGTGAAAGGCAGAGTTGAATGTTTACCAAGAACTATTTTTAAAAGCTGATAAAGAAAACTTCTGTGATTCTGACGGAATCCTGAGTAGCAGTCCCTGTACTCTAATAACTAACAATACACTTAAAGCATTTAAAGTCAAAGATTTCTTGTGTCTACACTCCTTTTTCCTGTGAGGGATGTGCTTTTGTTAAGTCATCTGATTAAGGCTAATCAGAATAAACACAAAGACCAGGGAGGATCAAGGGAACAGTGACAGCTGAGAAACCCTAGTAACCCAATCAGTGCAAACCCAGCACCTTGAATTAGCTGCTCCCTCAGATGATTAAAGAAGAAGGGTTAGATCATTGTCCTTGATGTGAAACCTGTCAGGTTGACTCAACTAAACAAATTCTTCGGGAGGCCACACAAACTAAAGGGCATTGTTGCCTCAAGGGGTGTAGGACCATTGTGGTTTAAGATGAAATCTGCAGTGTGGAGACTCAATGGACCTTGACACCAAAGCACTTTGATCACAGATATTTACAAGTTTTAAGAATTACATGGTCCCCCCATCCCACAGGGGAGATGGCATGGTTCAGAAGAAAAATCGAGGGGATCAATGAGGTGGTTCCACCTGTGGGGTGCACAGTCCCTGGGACAGGCCCAGGGTCCCTGTGGTGTCTCTTGGGTGCTTCTGGAATCTCTTAGATCTTTCTCTCCTGGAGTCACACTGGACACCATCAGGGCAAGGATGCAGCAGAGAATACCCAGTTCCTGACGGGCCTCTTCTGCATCACCCAGAACCTAACAACTGGCTGTCACTGTCACTCATACTCACGATCTGCCCATCTGGGGGTTTCTTGTGAGTCTGCAGCTTCACAGTGATTGACAGATTGTTTAAGGTCAAGATACTCCTCTATTCTTATAACTAAGTTACTCCCTTATCCAATAGGTTTAGGTAAAGTTCATATGCTAACACTGTTGTCAGCGAGGCTTAGCTGCCATGCCACAAGGATTTACTACATGATGCGGGGGCAGCACATAAATTTGAGATTGCTAAAATTTATCATGGAATTTTTTAGGGATGTTTATATAATTTAATTTATATAACATATTTGTCTATATCATATCTTATATAGTTTGTTTAACTATATTTACATGCACAACATACAGTATATAAATATTTATAATTTATATAAATTATATAAATAGTTATTTTAAGATTCTTATTGAAAAACTATCATGCATTATTATGATTAGGCATTACAGTTGTGACATAATCATCTCTTCATATGGAGCTAGTTGCATGTAGACAGCTGCATGCATGTGAGGTAATGGCTATGTAATTTGTGGATCCCAAGATATTTTGTAGATACATGGGTTGCTTAGGAGTGAGCTTGAAGCAGATTTCTTATGAAAATATTAACATTAAAAAAGTAGATCACTAAAAATTGTGGGGTTTGCAGATGATATTAATAGATCTGATGTCACAGTGGCAGATAATTTGCTGGCAGTGTTGTTTTATTTGTATAGTGAGAACTGACAGAACCATTTTTCTTACACTCATCTGCTCATGACAACTGCTCATGAAAACTGTTATTTCCATTATTATCTGGAGGTGACAGTGCTAGTAGTATATCCTTCTGTCCCAACTTTTACCTAAGTGGATGTTTTGAGCATGTTTTTCTATTTTCATCAGCTATCTGTTGTGCTGTTCTGTGTGATAGGCTAATGATGGGAAATGCTCAATTTGAATCTTTTTGGTCAAATCTCATAAAGAGATGTTTCCTGTTCATAAAACAGCAGAAATTTCTGCAGAAAAATACTGAATAAAATAGAAACACATGGAATATGTATAATAAATAGAACTGATGAATTCTTTAAACCTACATAGTTTAACAGAAAATTTATTTTTCCATGCAGATACAAGGATATAAACTCTCTTTTAATTCAAAAGAATTATTACATAAGGAAAATGTATATTTTTTCTACTACATTTTATAAAATGTTTTTATGACAATGTGCACCAAATATCCCTATTTTGAACTAGCTTCAAGATCTTACACACTAAGATTGCCTCATCTAAATAGAATGTAAAAAATAATTTTGTCTATATGCTAGTTATGAAGGTGTTTGATATTTACAATAACATCATAACACTAGTACTGGGGAAGAATTCAAATATTTTGTGCAGTTTTGTGGAAAATGTTTTCTCATTTTAGAGTTTTTAATTTATTTTTTCTATAATTTGGTTCTTAAAATACTAAAAATGCATGGGCCAGTTGTGTTTTAAATTTTTAGTCTGAATGCTTCAAACTTGAAATTTAAGTCTTCAAGCCCTCAAGACTACATCTCCAGACATGAAGATATTCTGACATTAATAGAAGAATTAAGTAGAACTTAAGCTTTGTGAAGCATCAGAGTGAGATCAAAGTAAAATGAAGTTCCTTAAGGATCGCTAACTCCGAGTGCTTTGTGAATTATTCCTTCTAAAGGCAATACCTAGGTTTCTACATATGCAGAGAATAATGTATGTACATATATATATGTATATATATTATATTTAATGGATTCAATAGGAAATTCCATACACATACATTGCTACCCAAGTTAAGCAGCAGGGCACACCCCCCCAAGTCAGTAACATTTATCTCTATTCCACCAGCTATACAAAACAGCTAATTTAGCAGGAATGCTTCAACAGGTATCTAAAACATTGGCACAAATTGCCTAAATTAGACACCCCATTCTGTGAAATAGAATTTGTAACTCTAATACAGACCCCATAATAGTCTCCTTACAGTAAAGTGGTTTGAGACTGCTGACATTCTAGGATTCAGTATGGCTAATCCATTACATAAAGTGACATAGTTTAGTCAACACACAGGAAACACAAAATTATCTTGGATGTGTCTGTCATAACCACTCTTCTGAAACCAGGACTGAAAATTTTAAAACCCACTCTGAAGTTGGGCTGAGGATCAATATAGTAGAAAATGTTTACAGACTGATCAGCTTATCAGCTATTAGGGGAAGGATTTAGCTGCCTGAATAGGTATTGCCATTCTGAGGTCCCCTCAAGTATCTGAGAAACCTTTGCTGATCTGGCAGATATGACAAAGATGCTATAGAAAACCTTCATGCTCCTGAAGCATCAGCTGACTGCCAGGTAAGTTGCCCAAGGGTATCTCAAACTACTCCTAAGAGCTAGGAGTATTGGACACATCGGGTGATTGTCTGAGGACATATATACAAGGATATTTAGTGAGGCAATACTTTCTGTCTTGTTTAAAACAGATTACTGTGTAGGTAGCTGGCACTGTGAAGGTGGAATTCCGAGCTCAAAAACACTTCCTGTTCTTAAAGTTCTGCATCAATTTTCTTGTGAAAAAAGTTCACACAGAACACCTAAAAATATTGTGATGACAGTGCAGTAGAAGAGTAGCATAGCAGCACTGCAATGAAGACTAAGTAATGTATAATTTTACAGTGGAGCCATATTAAATTACCTGGGAAAGTTTAATATAGGCATTCTTAATTATTCAGTTCTTGTTTTCTCAACTTTAATGCTCTTTTCATCTTGCACGTACCAAAGCTATGTATGATTGTTATTCCTGGGCTATTATATTTTTGCCAGGTTGATGAAAAATCAACTTACAGTTTCTAAATTTTTGTTGAAATAAAGGGGTTATTTACTTGACTACCACTAAGGACTTCAGACAAACAAAGAAACAAACAAGCAATGGTTTGAATGGCCAGGCACAGAAACATTTTCAGACCAACAATTTCATAAATAATTTAAACATAAATGACACTTAAATAATAAAAAAGAAGAAAGAAAACCCCCAAGTAACAGAAAACAGTAGGAAACAGAAATTTAAATTAGAGCTACAAGCCTAAAATAACTTGTGATCTTTCTTTAGACAAAAAATAACTCATCTTGCTGTACATACTTGTTATACATATTTTTATATGTTCTACGTATTTATAAATGTATTCACATGATTTATTTAAAACACAGAGCCATACAATGGGAAATAAATATACAGTTATAATATACAGTTATTAGATCAGCTATAGATATTTGTAGTGTAGATGTGTAGCTGATGTGAGATATGATGAATCACACAGCTTTTGAATAAAACACACTTCCAGCTTTTAAGATTTTCTTAAGTTCAGCAAACAGGTAATGCTTAAAAAAAACATTCAGATCTTTTAGCCTCTGTCTCATGTCTGCAGCCAGGGATAGGAATGCAGTCCTCTGAACCAGAGATCAGAAATTGATGAAAACAGTTCTGGTCTGCAGAGGCTGAAGCTTTCCTCCATGAAAAGGATATAAAATTTTCCTCCTTTAAAGAGAAGCATCCTGATGTGTAAGAACATGTTGTATGAAGGCTAAAGACAGAGAGGGAATATGAAATACTGAGGGAATGGCTGGGCAATATGAATTATGAGCTAAAGACAGAAAAAGGAGAAGGAATGCATCATGAAGGTTTAGAAAAATAAGGAAGGCCATCTTTAAAAGAGGATGGATCCTGAAGGCTGATAGAATTTGATAAATTAGACAAATAGTATATTCATATTGAATTACAGTGAACATTGAAGATGAGTCAACCTAATTTTTTGACCAGGAGAATTAATGTTTGTAGGAGAAGACTACACACAGAATTGTGGTTTGTAGTAACTAATGAGCTTGAGGCTGCTGTAACCCTATTCATTTGGAGAATTCTGGCTTTACTGTATTTCAATTTTGATTTCTGCAATATTACAAAAACAAATTCACTGTTCTTATAAAAATGCCAGGTTTCTCTACCCTTTCTTCAATTTAAAACGTGAATTGGAGGAAAAAAAAAAAACCCTCAAACACAAAAACTCTGAATGCATGAGTAGACCATCCCCTATCTGAGTAATAGAAAAATAGTAAAGGGAAGAAAAATGCTTGAAACATTTTTTGTCATTTTTTAAAATAAAAGCTAAAAGGTTAAAACTATGCTTGCTCCCCTTTTTGAACATTTTTTTCTGCTTATTTTAATCTATTGTCTATGACCATTGTTCCTATTTGTTTCTAAGAAATTCCTTCTGCATTTGGTTAGTTTGAAGTGTTGTATCCTATTCAGGCAGAAAAAAATTCACATAGCTAAACCATGAAGAAAGTTTTATACTTCACTTAATTGTTGAATGTTCTAGTTGCTAGAACATGAAGGTGGGATTGATCCATGCAATAATTACAAATAATTACTCCCTAGTTTTTAAGGCTAATGAGACCAAGATTTTTCCCTAAGAATAAATGTACTTAGAATTATGCTGCAGTTCCCTGCTCTCCTTAAAATGGCGTAACTCAAAACTGCTCTTCAGTCCTCCCTTCTTTTACCTTCATTTTTCTGGCTATAGCATTTCTCCTGCAGCTAGAGAATTTGTTTCAAAAATTGACCCAATAACAAATAAAATAAAATTAAATAAAAAATCTGTTCTTAGATGCCATGTACTTATAGATCTAGTTCACGAAGCAGCTGCACAAGTTCTAGCAGTAGCAGAAGGGAGGTAGCAGTTTAAGAAGAACTTCTCTTTACCTGCATTTCTGTCAGGTTAAATGCCTTAAATGGGAATGGAATCACAGATATTGGATCCAGATCTGCACAAATAGGAATCAGTAGCTAAGTGTTTATCTGCTTTAATGGCAGCCCATATATTTAGATTTCAAAATAGTCCTTGAATATAATTTTAGGTTCCTATTTTTGAAAATTTAGTTTGAATTAATTATATCTTCTAATACTCCTATGAACTGTGAAAGTATTATACCTTTTTTGATGGTATTAGAGAGCTACATGAGAAATGACTGCCCAAAGATTTCATAGTCTCATCTGAAAATAAAACTAGATAACATAAAACCAGGGGGGAAAACTACACTGAATACCACAGCAACTCCCATGACAAGTTAGAAAATAATGAGATATAGTCAAGAAGAGCTGATAGCCTGTTTTTCTCAATATATATTTCTGGATGTTGGCCCAGCATTGTTATTTATTTATACATATTACATCAAGATAACTGAACTGAGGTACAGAAAAGATACAGCTTCAAACAAAAAAGAAAAATAGAGATTACATTTTAAACAATATGTAAATAATTCAGTTCAATATTAAAAAAGAAAAAAGTCAGAAAAAGAAAAAGGTTTTAGAAAATTGCTTGTAACACAATGGATTTAGGGCAGAAATTTCAAAATATAGTAAGACAAGGTTTTGCATTTAAATAATAAAAATAATAGCTATTGAATATAAGTAAGAAGCATAACTATTAAGGCCACAGTAAAAGAACTAAACCAGAAAATAATTAAAACATTTGACTACATTAATTTTGAATAAATTTTAGGTTTGATAAACTGATTACTCTGTGTTGCATGAAGGGTTTTCTCAAAATACCTCTGACCATAGGAGCAAATTCAATTTCATGTACATAAACAGTCTTTTTCATCTTCAGTGGAAATAAGGTTTTGAATGAGTACTTCTGAGAAATTAAAAAAGATTAAAACTGTCTAGTCTCTTATGAGCCTTTGTGTCTGTAAATACCGTAAATTTTTGGCAGAATGTACTTTGTACACGGTGCTGCAGCAACATAAGTTGAAAAGCACTACCATCTCAGGAGACATGGAAAAATCTTGACTGTAAATCTCAGATTACTTTAAACAGAAAAATACCCAGCTCAGCTACATTCCCTGAGAGACTCAATGCAGTATGCACATCCGATCACACTAACATCATCGAATTTCAAATAAACAATTGAGCAGGAAGTTCCCCGCAGGTATAGAAATTTTCCTTAAGACGTGGTGGAGTGAAAGGTAGTATACGCTTTTTGCATAACAGCTCAATGTTTAAAATTTCTGCTCAAGGAGAATAACTCGTGATTTCTAAATCCTTCTCAGTTTGATGGCTCAGACCAGCAACTCTTACTTTCTGAGGGGATTTTCCTGAAAACTTTTTCTGGGGCTTCCCCTCAGGAGGAGAGCCTGGAACCTTGCTCTCCACTTTCCAAGTGCGTGCTCCAATCATTGAACTATATAAAAGCACAGAAAATTTCTAAAAGGAGAGAGAGGTGGCAAATGAGCAAATGAATAAACAAAAGAACATCTTTAGGCAAGAAATCTCACTTTTGTGAATCCTATTATGACCGCCAGAATTATAAATATTAGGCACCGGACTTCCATCGCCAGCACAACATGTTATGTATTAAGATGAGAATCAACTTTCTGCAGTTTAACAAGGAACAGAACAGCCACTTCAGTTTTGTGAAATGTTGGCCTTACAGTCATCACTACAAATCTCGAAGTTGAATTGTTCCATATCTTCCATTATTCTTTCAGTCTTCTTTGCCTATCAACTTATCTACCATGACTGTGATGTACATTCTTTCTGATATAAAAGGATGTTCCAGCATCCTTCTCACAAAAGCATCCTTTCTGAATATGCCAAGTTTACACTAGTCTATGTTTGTTTCTGGTGTTCCTGTAAATACATAGTCTTTCGTCTTTTATAAACCAGTAACTGTTTCCATAGAAACTAATAAGTCTAATACTACACTTAAAATGTCTCACATACTGAAGAAGTCCTAGTAGCTTTGATACTGGCCACATCAGTTCACAGCCCCAGAGAAATCTACACATCATAACATAAAAATAGAAAATTAGTCTAATTTGACAGGGACAAATGAAAAAAAACACAGTCAAAAGTGTATATAATCAGGGGACTTACAGCTAATATTCTTATTAATTATTTAAAGATATTTATTTTTGTGACTTTTGGGGGTAAATCTTCATTGGTTTACTTTGGAGCAATTTTTTCTGAAGTGAATACACAGCTGGTACTTTGGATTAACTATCTAAACAATTATATATTTTTAAAGAAAAATGCTTTTTTCAACACAACTAGAAATACTCTGAATCCCTTCTGAATCCTGATTTTTACATACTCCAGGGCAAAATTATATAATTTACAGATTATCACCAATTTTAAAACTAATCAAAGTTAAAATAATGTATATAGTTAATGAAATGAATAAGAAATCTGTTTCAAACATTATATAAAATAGAATTTATTTTATGCAGAATTTTGTAAGAACATGGGTTTTGTCTTTTTGCTTGTATATGATAATTACATTGTTCTTTTTCCACAAACCTAGTTGAACTTAAAGAAGATTTTCAGCATCAGCTTTCATTAGCATACTTAAGCTACTCAGCTGTGAATAAATCTGGAATAAAAGAAATCTGCAGATGCTTTATCTTAATGCTTAAATCAGATGAAACAGTTTTATTTCCAACCTCTTCCATTAGTAAGAAAGCTTAATTTACAGTAGAGATTTAAATATGTAAAGTTATATATATATATTTCTAAACTTAAAGTAGTATAATTAATATTACTATAGTGTCATTATTCAGTTTGGATTCATTGTTAACGAATTTACTTAAAACTTCTCATCTAATGCTAATGGAGGGAGACAGCATTCTAAAAAAGATGCCTATTAAGCAGCATGAGAATCTTTCTTTTATTGATGGTCTGGACTTACCTTATTTTCAACTAAAAACTACTTTTTTGTGCTACTCACATTATGCAAAGAATGAACAGGAAAATTATGTTTAATAACTTCTTCAAGTCTCTTCCCCATTTGCCTTTTTCAGGCAAGTATGAGCTATATTTTGTCTGTAACTGAGCCCAAATACACCTCCTGCTGAGATTTTTATGAAAAACCATACTTCTGTCAGGTTTACAGGAGTACTGCAGGGCGGATAGGTTCAAGGTCTATAGTTAGCCTCTGTCGTGGTTTAACCCCAGTCAGCAACTAAAGAAAAGAAAAGTAAAAGAAGGAAAACTTGTGGGTTGAGATAAGTACAGTTTAGTAGAACAGAAAGGAAGAAACTAATAATGATCATGATAACACTAATAAAATCACAATAGTAATAATAAAAGAACTAGAATATACAAGTGATGCACAGTGCAATTGCTCACCACTTGCCAATCAATGCCCAGTTAGTCCCTGAGCAGTGATCCCCCCCTGCCCCCATTCCCCCCCCC
>NW_010973220.1:2853786-2866068 GCF_000737465.1 Haliaeetus leucocephalus
CCCCCCCCCGGGTTTATATACTAGACATGACATCACATGGTATGGAATACCCCACTGGCCAGTTTGGGTCAGGTGCCCTGGCTGTGTCCCCTCCCAACTTCTTGCTCCCCTCCAGCTTTCTCGCTGGCTGGGCATCAGAAGCTGAAAAATCCTTGACTTAGTATAAACACTGCTTAGCAACAACTGAAAACATCAGTGTGTTATCAACATTCTTCTCATACCTAACTCAAAACCATAGCACTGTACCAGCTACTAGGAAGACAATTAACTCTATCCCAGCTGAAACCAGGACAGCCTCTTTACAGCATGGGTGAACTTGATCATCAAGCACTGCCCATGGTGTCTGCTCCTGACTTAGGTCAGGAACGTACCTGACTTAAGCCTCATCACAAACTTACATCAAGTAAATTGGCTTGTGCTTCCATCCGTGTGGGTCTAACTCCAGTGGCACAGGGCAGAGACACAGAGCAGTAGGCTGAGCTCTGGCTGAAATGCTTGTGTGATCCTGGATGATAAACTTTTGTGTAAAGTAGAGGTAATATCTGATCCATGTCTCCCAGAATACAGAAAAGCTATACCCAAAAGTAGCCATTCAAACCCAGTTTTGTCCCATCAACATTCAGCCCTCTGGCTGGCATATCTAGGTTAATGCCATTGTCTCACTAGACTCCCTCAAGAGTTGAAGCATGGCAATACACATTTCAAGGTCCTTTCCATGTATAGCTTAGGTCAGCTGAACCAGATGTTTATCAATCTGAAAACAATTACAAAAAGAACCAAAGCATGTGCACTACTGGACATATTAGGGTAAAAATAAAGTATCATAGTTCTGATGAATAATTAACTTTTTTTATATTGCTGATACCAAAATTTACCTTAAATAAATTTCATACTTTGTGATGGACTCTTTCTTATTTATTATCTGTTTCACTCTTAAAATAACAATACATTAAAAAGCCAGCACAATCACATTTAAAACTAATATTTCAAGAAGGTATTCTTATTAAAAGGTAATATTGAACTACAACAGATTTATACTTCATTTGTGTATGAACACTCAGTTATGTGTCTTACAGGTTATTTTTTCCAAAAGATATTTCCTAGCAAAATACAGAAGAGAATTATCATTGAAATATCTACTAAAGCCTTCAGTTTAGCTTTCAGTGATCATAATTCAAAAAACACCCATGTGTTAACAAGAGAAATATTTAATTTTTGTTACACAGAAACAAAGCAAAATTTCAGTAATAATAAGAGAACAGTAACAACAAAAATAATACTTTAAAGGACCTTTTCATTATAGTAATAGGATATTGCAAATTATTTCATCTACAGGAGAAATAAATTAAACAAGAGGAGATTATGTTGACAAAAAAAAAAATTGACAAAAAAGTAATGAACTTTGCTCACTACTCTGCTTTCCGAGCTCTTATTCATTTATTTCATTTCTAACTTTTATTATTACAACAAGGTATGGATGCCAAAAAAAGTTGTGTTTCATCCACTATTTGAAATTTTTCTACTTTGTTTTCTTCACTTAACAGAAGATACAAAGTTTGATCCCTATGAAACTAATGTGACTTACTTATAAGCATAAAAATTAAGGCATCTATATTTTGGAATTTGATTTTACAATGGAGTTTGAGATAAACTCAAGACACATTTAAAACAAATATTGCATCTTTCTATTTTCCAATTGATTTGCTTTTCCAGAAATGTCATTATTCTGGATTTAATCTTTTGCTTATTCTTTTAAAATAAACCAAGTTCTTCTCTTCCTCTTTTTGAGTCCAAATGAAACTATTATAGCTGAAGAGCACTTACTTAAAGAAAGCTCTTTGTTGCTAACAAGACTAAGACCCTTTCAATTTGCTGTAATAACTTTCTCTGTATAAAGTGTCTTATTAATATTTATATTGTGCTGTGTTTCTGTTGCCCAAACAACTCACACAATAATTTTGTTTCCACTCATTAAAAATTTTTGCTTCATTCAAAAATAATTTCAACCCTGAGAGGGAAAAAAAAAATTTTGCTCTCAAATCAAGAGAAAAAAACCTATATAAAATAATCTACACATTTGTAATGTATATAGGTCCATATAACTGAATATATAGAGATGCCCCTCAAGAAAACCAAACAGACCTTTAAGGATTTGGTTTCCTTGTCTTTTTTCTTCTTTTCATATCTCTGTTTGGACTCTCTAAAGTATGAGTGTTGTCTAGCTGAATCACATGCTCAAACAGCATGGTGTGTAATAATGGTGGTGTGAGGGCAAGGTTAAGTTCATAATTTCTGAGGTTTCATGCTAAATCTTAAGTGAAAAATGCAAAAAAATGTTCTTGAGTAGGAAATGATGGAGATGTACAAAAATGTTTTTTTCATTCACAAGTCTCCTGCTTCCCCTCTTGTAACTTAGATCTGAGTAATATGAATAAATATGAACAAAAACATTTGGCCTTCCAAAATCTGTACCTTGTACACACCTAAGAATGACTGATCACAAACAGAAGATAGCTGACATTCTCCTATCTTAACCATTCATTTTTAATACTGAACAACCTCATTTAGAGCCTAGACCAGAAAGATTTTTTTTTTAATGGGGAGAAAGGTGGATTTGTGAGACTTGGTAATTTTTAAATTTTTTTTTTTAATGTCTTTTAAAGACATTTATAATATGCCTGAACACACCTACTAATAGTTGATGAGCTGGAGACAGTTTGACCTTTGGAAAAAACTAAAAGGTTTTTTTTAAGTCTTCCCTATTCTGTAGTTCCCTGTCAGAGCTAAAAGGAGCGTAAGTTAGTAAATAAGATGCATTTCACTTTCCTGTTACAGATAAGGACTGAAAAACAGGCTTTGGAAAGAGAAAACACTAAATTCAGTCCCACTGTATTGTAATTTTGTCTTTAAGTTGAAGGAAGAAAGAAGAGAACAAAGCTTCAGCCTTTGTATAAAGACTAATTAGAAACACAGGAGAATTGTTAGAAAATTAGATGGGTTATTAATGGGCAGTTTATTATATATACATAAATACACATACACAAGCAAATGTGGGACCTGCAGAAAATCTGGGCTCACTACCAAGTTTGTGTAAGTAATATTTTATTACCTATAAAGGATAAGACATATTTATGCGGCAAGGAAGAGAAAGACAGAAAGAGGTGAAAGATAAATGTCTAACTACTTAATCTAGAAATTGCTCACACATGTAAAAGCCTGGACAATAGAGAAATCTATTCTGTAGTGAGACATTCAAAACCAAACAAAATTAGAACATCGCTAGACAGCTATGTTTCATTTAATTAGGTAGGAGATGGAAACGTGGCATGCCAACTTCATTATCTTATTCATTCATGACATTAGAGTCCCAGAAAATGCTATTATAATCATAAAAAATATGTATACTTTCTAAGGCGCCAACAAAGACAACACTGATTCATCTCCAGATCTATACATCCAAATGCAAGATTCTACAGTTCAGATAGGAGCAAGGTGCTGAAGTTCCCTTTCATAGTCAATGGTGCTCTAACCAGCACAGTCAGTGGAGTCTGGAGACCTATTCAGTTGACTAAGTGTCAATTTTAGACTAAAATGGAGCATTTTTAAGACTGTTCCATATTTCAGCCTTTGAGAGTTGAATGCCATGTTGCAAAGAGATGATAAAAATCTCCTCAATTCAAAGAACCAAAAATAGAGGCAAAGATGCAATGAATAACCTAAGTCATAATACATCTGTGCCCTTCAGAACAATAGAAAACATGACTGTATATCCCAACAACCATTTGCTGACTTAGAAGAGCTAGCCAAAACCAATAAAGCTTCCTCTACACAACATGGTATGCCTTTAACATTTGTTTTAGAACATGCTTTCCCTGCAGCTCTGCTTTCTAGAAATATCAGTAAACTGGGATAGCTGTGTAAATGTATGCCAGAGAACATACATAAAGTTATATATACGAAGTATCTCTGTTTGGCATGGGATTTTAAGAGTGGAACAGGAAATAGCTGAATGACTTGAAAATGTCACTGCAATATTTAAAAAAGGTCACCTGAGAAATCATTCTGAGGATATAGAAATACAAAAACCATACCACTAAATAAATATAACTTTGATTTTGTAGCATGACAGCTCCTTTGTGGTTTTTGAATTACTTGTTATCATCATCCCTTATGGTAAGTCTCTTACTGTTCTCTGAACACCTTGTTGCTTTGCTTCATAGTTATCAAGGATAAACATGGCCATGGAGATGCAAAGTGGCTGTATAGTAACTGTTATTTTTCTTGCAAACTTACACATCAATAACTTGTTCCTTGGCTTACACCCAAATAAAAGGAGAGTTAAGAATTACTCAAAAGAGAACACAGTAGATTTTTCTCAGTGTTAAATAAAATTGGGAATTGTGGTAAGAAACTTTTTACATAGCACAAACTCTTTCAGTAGCCTGAACATAAAAAGTAGTCATAGAAAAATATAAATAAGGTTATAGTAAATAAATAAATTTAAAGTAGCAGTCAAGCATGCAGGAATGAAGTTTAGAGGTTCGAAGATGAGCTACAACTTGTGAGGAACACAAGATCAACAGAAAAATGTAAGTAAGAAGATAAAAGAAACTACAGGTACCTTAATTAACCAAAGTATAAAAAAATATAGGTGATACAGGAAAGATCATTGAATCAGCTATTATGTTCTGATCTCTAGAACATAATAGTTGAACTGTGACTGAACAGTAGGATAGTAGCATAGACCTGAATAACACAGGAAGAAATTAGAGAATAACTACATAACTTAGATTGTAAGGTGTTTTGGTGAAATTCCAGCATGTAAAGACCTAACTAAAATAATCTTTGAACCACCAATGATTATTGTTCATCTCTTGCTATTGTTACAGGTTTAGAAGGAGGAGCATTAGAACTGTATGTAAAAGTGAGGAAAAGAGGACTCTGGAATTAATTAATAACAAGTTACTTTATCTTCAACACTGTAGAAAATAAGAAAAAGCCTATGAATATTCAGTTAAATATTTAAATTTAATGAAAGTATACAGAGAGGACAAAAACAGAGTTGTCGGGAGTCATCAGGTAGGGATTTGTCAAGAATTGACTGTGTCAAACTAATTTAATTTAGTCCTTTCATAGAAAACCTGGCAGACCTTATAAAAGAAATAATAAAAATTATTCACTTTGTAGTGGAACCTTACTTCCAAATGATATTTTCATAAAACCCCCTGATGAAGTAGATGAAATAACCAAAAACTGGGTGTATAATCAACTGAACAACTTTACTTGAAGTGTAGTTATGCTATCAGACTGCATTTCTAGTGGGGATTCACTGGGATCTATGCTGGAAATTGTTCTGTTCAGTACTTTCAGCTGTAGTTTGGGTAGAATTAGAGAGTGCACTTAAAAATTTCCAGATGGCAGGAAGCCGTAGGGAGTGCAAGCACTCTGGAGTGTAGGTTTAGAATTCAAAATTATCTTAGTAATATGGAGATATGGTCTGAAATCAATAAGGTGAAATCTAAAAAGTGCAAGAATAGAATAGAATAGAACTATTTCAATTGGAAGGGATGTACAATGATCACCTAGTCCAACTGCCTGACCGGTTCAGGGATGACCAAGGTAAAGCATGTTATTAAGGACATTGTGCAAATGCCTCTTAAACACTGACAGGCTTGGGGCATCAACCACTTCTCTAGGAAGCCTGTTCCTAGCACTGACCACCCTCTTAGAAAAGAAATGTTTCCTAACATCTAGTCTGAACCTTCTCTGGTACAGCTTTGAACCATTCCTATGTGTCCTATCACTGCGTACCAGGGAGAAGAGCTCAGCACCTCCCTCTCCACGTCCCCTCCTCAGGAAGCTGCAGAGAGCAATGATATCAACTCTCAGTCTCCTTTTCTCCAAACTAGACAAGCCTAAAGTCCTTAGCCACTCCTCACAGGACATTCCTTCCAGCCCTGTCACCAGATTGGTTGCCCTCCTCTGGATGCATTCAAGTACCTCAACATCCTCCTCAAATTGTGGAGCCCAGAACTGCACACAGTACTCAAGGTGAGGCCATGCCAATGCTGAATACAGTGGGATAATCACCTCTCTTGACCGGCTGGTTATACTGTGTTTGATGTACCCCAGAATGTAGTTTGCAATATATGTTCCTATTATTCAGTTGATGGGCTAACATTTTGTACATTAGGAGACAAAAAGTCAATAACTTTCTGTCCTGGTTTCAGCTGGGATGTAGTTAACTGTCTTCCTAGTAGCTGGTACAATGCTATGTTTTGAGTTCAGTATGTGAAGAATGTTGATAACACTGATGTTTTCAGTTGTTACTCAGTAGTGTTTAGACTACAGTCAAGGATTTTTCAGCTTCTCATGCCCAGCCAGGGCACCTGACCCAAACTGGCCAACAGTCTATTCCACACCATGTGACGTCCCATCTAGTTTAGGAACTGGGAAGGGGGGGGCAGGGATTTCGCAGCTCAGGGACTGGCTGGGTGTCGGTCGGCGGGTGGTGAGCAATTGCCCTGCGCATCATTTGTACATTCCAATCCTTTTATTACTACTGTTGTCATTTTATTAGTGTTATCATTATCATTATTAGTCTCTTCTTTTCTGTTCTATTAAACCGTTCTTATCTCAACCCAGGAGTTTTACTTCTTTTCCTGATTTTCTCCCCCATCCCACTGGATGGGGGGGAGTGAGTGAGCGGCTGCGTGGTGCTTAGTTGCTGGCTGGGGTTAAACCACGACACTTTCTGAGAAGTATTGTAATCCAAACTTCATAGATGGTTGAAACTTTATTAGAAAAATTACTGCAAAGTAACTGCAATCTAGATGCATTGTAGGATTTTGCAAACTTAATCAATAAGGTTCTCCTAAACTTTCTGCTAGTCATTCCAGTGACAGCAAACAAAAATATCATTATATTACCAAAATGTGATTAGTGATATTAAAGAAATATAAAAACTGATGTTGTATAACATGGAGAAAGAAAATCTACCTGACTGTCAGTAACACTGCTGAAGATCTGCCTGGTAATTATAAGGTATGCTACTCCATGCTAATTATTCAAAGCTTTCCTTACCTTGTCAAATATTTAGAGAATATTTGAACTTCATCAGAATTCGCTAAAATGCATCTGAAAGAATTATTAATGTACTTTTTTGCAAACTTTGCATGTAGTCAGGTTCATAACTTTAAGTTGGTGAAACTCAATGGTATATAGGAGGCTTACCAGTATGTTCTGATTGTCCTTTTCACATTAAACTCCAAGAATCTATAAAGTCTATAAGTTACAGGCTGCAACTACAGTAACTTTAATTCAAATGAGCTGTCCCATTCAGAGCAAATGAACTATGTAAATGTATGAAAAATACTTGCACAAACTTTGCAAGACAAGATATTACTTGGACATTCATATGTTCATTACTAGAAAATTACTTTTTTACTTTAGTAGTTTTTTTTCAGGAATTTGATCCTGTGGTCTTTACTGACAAGAATGAAACTTTTGTACATAAAATGTTCAGCATCATTGACTTTTCATTGTCTCGGGATACAGAACTCAGTACAGTAAGTATTCAGAAACTTGGAACTCCTGTGTTTGATAAAGTTCTGAGTCCTGATACTTCCTAAACTTCCTAGCATGGTCATATTCTTGAAATATTTAGTTTTAGAAAAATACAGCTGTTTATTGTGAGTTATGTTAACACATCTTTTTAAGCACCTCGTTCCACCAAATTCACTGCACACCAGAATCTCCAAACAACATGACTAAATCTTACAAGATACTTCCTGATTTACCTATCTGTCTACATGGTTCCATTTTAGTTATCCACACATAGTCAGAAGCCCAGTGTTTCAGAATAATTTGTATTTGCTTCTTGCCCAGTTTGGGGTGAGGGATGCATGCATACAGCTAGTGGAAAAAAAAAAAAAAAAAAAAAGCAAGAAACTAGGAAGATAACAAACACAGCTGGAATGGGGAAGAAGAAGGGAAAGGGTGAGATACTCCACTTCGGCCACTGTAGTATTTTTGTCTTACATTAGACCAACATTATGGTATGAAAATTATGCATGCCAGCCACCATAACAGGCTTTGACTCTAGGTTTCCACTGAATCAGTTAGCTGAAAAATAGATTACCCTATAAAAGTACTTTTTATTTATTAATAGCTCTACAGCTCAAGCTGAGTGCCTCTGAAGAGGGACCCTGAACAAAGAAATCCCTTGGCAATTATATCCTTACAATCTAAGTTCCCTACCCCTCATGCAACAGTTCAGACCAATAGTAATATTAAGGTCTGGGGTCTTCCCGTTCTTCACTGGGTCCTTTCATTGTCTCTAGGTGGCCATTTCTTTTCTTATCTTTAAGGTTGCAGGTTCTGCTCATGATTATGGCTTCCTTATCTTCCAGCTTGATCTAGCTCTGGGGCCTTCTTTCACTTAACTAGTAAAAGTTCAAAATACCTAGGTAAGAGTTCACAGCTTGCGGTCTAAGGTTTCAGCAAATTTAGCTACTAATGCTAAGTAAATTATGCTAAACAAGTTCTATATAAGTAGTACACCAAATTGCACAACAGTTAGATAAAAGAAGTAGGGACCAAACTTCACACTGTTCATTTTCCTCAATAAGCACAACATTTAGATTATCATTAGAATTTCCATGATTATTCTTCTCCAGCTCCTATGAAACTTATAGTCTTATGTACCCAGGATTAAAATCTAAAGGTGAACGTTGGAGAGTGAACTAGAGAGAAGGTCTTCTTGTGAAACAGGTTCTAATCTGAAAAGGACTATGAAGTTGCAACTCCCACTTCCTGAAAAAGTAGTCTGAAAAGAAATAATTACTATGCATCTAAATAGTTCTATTGAAAAGTTACTAAAAGGATGAACTCTAACACCATCACCACAATGTCTAAACTAAGAAGAGGACAGGTTTCTAGGTGGGTTCATCTATTGCATTCTATTGGTCATCTCTAAGCATCTTGTTCAAGGAGTGAGAACATTAAGGCAACTCATTTTCTTCCTCCAACAGGGAGGATTTATATATATATATTTAGAGCTTTGCGTCAGTTTCTTTTAGTTTGGATGAGAACATAGTTTCTGAACCAAATCTCCTATATTTTCTCATTTACTGTGCTACTGTGCTTTGATTTGTACTGCAGACTGACCCTGGAGCCTGCAAACTGCATTTCTTTCAGTTGAAAATTAACTAGGGCTAAACTGAATGGGTCCAGTCATTCTTCTATTTGGATCAAGCTAGTCTCAGATAAAACCGCTTGAAAGGCTTATACTTAACCCACTGCTATCACACAGCACTATTTTCCAGTGTAAACAGAGCCTTAATGATACCGTATGTTTTAACAATCTCCTGCCCAGCTTAAGGATACTTGAACTGACCTGAAGCAGGCTATTCAGAAAACAGTATTTCCATATGAAACATGCTACAGGAAAGATCAGTCTTCTTTAGAATGGGACATTTTCAAATACTGCAATCCTAGGGACCACAAAAGTACCTAACATGGAGATTTAAATGCTTTCACAGCTAAAAATGAGAACAGGCATGCTCAAGATACTGAACTGGGGACCCTACAGCTTAGTACCTTCATTAAATATCAGTTAAGTTAAATAGAAAAAAAAAAAATCCACCCCCACCTTCTTTAATATTGTGGATTCCAAACCATTTAAATTAATATTAGATGGGTTTGGTACCTTTTACCTGGGTAGGCTGAGTACATTCTGGATGTGTCAGTCCATCACAACAGGTATTTTATGAGATTCCCTACAGCCACAATGGAGCCACTGGTTCAATGGCATTTATCACACACTCGCATTAGAAATATGTAGAGGTCAATTTGATAGGCTTTGAAGTCCAGAGAAGAGATGATATTTCCTGCACTTTTTTAGTAGGTTTTAATAAGATTTAGGAATCTTGTGTCCGTATCACTATAAATATCAATTCAATTTCCTTGCAGCGCTGACAACCTGGTGAAAAGATTGTACTGAAAAGGAGGCCAGAGCCATACATAGGGGTAGAAAATGAATTATATTCACAGCAGTCATGTACATCAGTACATGACAAGAATTTTCAAAAATTACCCATAAATTACCCACTTGACTAGACAATATAAATGAACCTTTGACATTTTAAAGACCCAACTGAATAAAGTCCTGAGCAACCTAGTCTGATCTCATAGCTGAACTTCTTTGAGCAGGAGGTTGGACTTTGGCTTACTAAAACCTGAAATACAGAATAGAAATGCAGAAACTAAGGATCTCTGTATTTGAAACAAAATGAAAGGGTGTAACCTTCCATTTACTCCGAACTCATAGTGTTGTGAAATACCATCTCTCTCTGACATTTAATCCTAGCTGCGCAAAGAAGTGACATATGAATATTTTGTAATGTTAAGATTGCAAAAAGTGTATGATGCACAGCTTTTATCTTAATAAAATTTTAGAGTACATTTTTATTTAGCAAACTCTTAGTATGTGAAAGCAGAGACATAAAGGGAATTTTTTTCATTTTCCTGCCTTTGGTGTCTATCTCTTTTCTCTTCATAAACTACCAAAGTCCAATAAAAATGTAAAAGTGGCAGTAAGTTATACACTAATATTCCATTACTGGACATACTGTGGGCAGGCTCTGTGGTGTTACACATTGCCATCATCTGTTCTGAGTACTTACAGGTATATAAACATAATATTTATTTTAAAAGTTTATAAGAAAGGAGAAACATTTTGTATTGCGAGACAATATTTTTCACTCCTTTCTGAGAAATACACAGAGGTATTCAGTACCTACAGTCCCCATGCTGATATAGTTACTCACGGTATGTTTGCTTGAAGGGATACCAAATGAACTAGGCAGAACAGGTAGCTGTTCAAGAAAAAGTAACAAAAATTATCTTCAGAGATCCTTTCTCAAAAAAAAAAAACCTCAAACCCTCAAGCTTTCATGAATATGAGCTTTATTTTTTCAGTTTCTTTATATATAAAGTCCTTCTATTAAAAAAAAGCAAGTTCACTACATTAGTAGACACTTTTTCTATCTTAATATTCTAATTATTCATATTTTTACTGCATAAAATGAAACTTCTGTTCTGCTCATTATCAGGGGTGAGTTCATGAACTCAGTCACCTCCTTATCCACAGCTCTTCAGTGTTACCTCAATTCTTGGCTGTCTTCAGGAAATCTCCAACTCACTCTCCAGAATGAACCTGCTTTACAGGTACTTCTTAATGGAATAGGTGCAAGGCAAACAGGGCCATTTAGCCTCAGGGTCAGAGTACGGTCCTAGGCTGTCTTTTATTTAACATTATAGACATAGCTTAACAAAATATTTTAGTATTTTACAATTCATTATAATTCATCCATTTTTCTTTGGTTTTCTTTGTTTTAGGAAGATTTGACATCATCAATGCAAGATACAGAAAATAGGCTTCTGTATGAAACTGTTCATATGGTCCAAACTGGGTAAATAATTCTTCTCATTAAGACAGACATGTAATAGCAAAAGTGAAAAAAAAGAAAAAAAGAAATTCCAATAAATGTAGAGGTTCAAAGCTTGAAAAGAAAAAAAAAAGAAGAAATATATTGCATCTGACAATAAAGAACTAACATAGAAATCTCTATGCTAAAGCAAGACATGGGTGTAAAAATTACAAAATGCCAAAAGTCTTTCCCAGTTCTACTGTGCTTTAGCAAGATGAACTTCCACTGCAGTTTCCTTCATTAGCACTTCATGCATTTTTCTTCCTTGGTTTCTTCATATTTGTCTGAGCAGCAGAAAGTTAAACCATACGGTTTCAAAACCTCCAACTCCCCCTCCAAAGTGCTTCCAGCACTAGATGTGCACAGTATACAAGGATCTTAATTATGAGAGTGAACAAGAAGTCCCTAGAGAAGCTGAAAAATAAAATCAGGTTAGACTATGAGTAACATATTCCAGCTGCATTCAAATCCATATAAAGGCAGATTCCAGTCTTATGTGACCCAAGAGATTAGATGCCTTGCTCAGGAATGTGGAGACATGTCTTTGAACCTGTTATACTGGGAGAGAATGTATAATCTAAGGTTTTAAAGAGCAATTTATCCTTTTGGGAGTACAAGAATTAGATGAAAAATTCAGAAGGAAGAGACATGAAAGAATTTGACTTTGGCTTCTGCACATGGTTTGAAGGTTAACAGATGGGATAATAGTGTATTGGTTATGGTTGTGATAGAGTTAATTTTCTTCATAGTAGCTTGTATGGTGCTATGCTTTGGATTTGTGACCAAAACA
>NW_010973220.1:2866168-2903876 GCF_000737465.1 Haliaeetus leucocephalus
AAACCACAAAATTTATTTATATTAGACCACCAGAAAATAATTTCAGTGATCCAAAAGTCTTCCCATCTTAGTGAGCAGGAGTTCAGAGAAATATAGTTTCCCACACAGACAGGGAGAAGAAATCTAAATAGTATCCTCTGGAGGCACAGGGGAGCTGCAGCTGTTTTCCACTAAATACATAAAAAATTTAGGCAGTTTGGATCATTCTTCTGAAGGCAAGTACTTAACTTTCTGGCTTTTTTCAAGATCTATTTAGAAATCTAGATCTTGTCAAGTGACAGTTGTTATGGAAATATAGAAATGCAATAAAGTCTGCCATCCTTTGAATAAAATTGTGGGAAGTAAAGACAAGGTGTTAAATGTGGAGTAAGCTAACCAAGTAACTGATATGAATTTGACTTGGAACATAATGGGAAACTACTGAAATGTTTCAAATGGTATGGGGAGGGAGGTATGCAGAACAACAGATAAGAGAAATTATTTTGGCAGCAGCTTTTTGGACTGCAAAGATCTGGGAGTGTGTTTAAAGAAAGAAAAAAAAGATAATTTGGAACAAATGCAAGAATAAGTATTATAAAATGAAGATATATTTATAATCAGAAACAAGTACAATCATGTTTAGACTGCTATTGTGCACAGATCTTTCCTTCTCTCACTGACCAATATTGCAGTATTCTGAGTATTCCCTTGTCTTTCTGGGTGCATCTGTTATCTCTAGTACTATATTTAACTCATAAATGTCATGAGGCAGGAATCATCCATCGGTTTTCTGCTTGCATGGCTGTTTTTATTGTAAGATCCTGATACAAGATCGGCTTTTTTTAGTGTAATAGTAATACTTGAACTGATTTGTCAAGAACAAATCAAGGCAAACAATTTTAGATTCTTCTTTAAATGATTTCATGAATGATTCAGATAATACAATAAAAAAAGTGCATGTTAAACCTATAGGTGACTCAGAGCTGGAAACATTTGAAATTTCTGAGGACAAAACTAGACTTTAAATCGTCTTGATAAATTGGAGGAATGGTTTAAAATCAATAAGATGAAATTCAGTAAAGACAAGGGCAAAGTACTGTGTTTAAGCAAGAAAAATCAAAGCCATAATTGGAAAATGGGAAATACCTGATTGGAAGAAATGCTCAAGGAATATGATGTGTGATAAACTGAATCAAGTCAACAACTTTCAGTTAGGAATAAATGCTTTCTTTCATTCTACTCTGACAAATCAGTTCAATTTCCTGTTTTGTTTAAAAAAAAAAAAAAGCCAAGTTATTGTTATTAACAAATTTTCATTTATTTAAATTGAGAGTGCAGTGAAATTTTGTGTAAACAATTTGAAACAATTTACAGCATTTTTTTTACTGAAAGAACAGATTATCTACAGCAACTACAATAACAGAAAATAGAAGAATGTTCACAAAAATAAATATGAAATGCAAGCCTCCCAATAGAACTAAGTATTTATATAACCTACTGGTTAAATAAGTAGGGTAAGGTTCTTAGGCAGTGGTAAAAGTCTAGTATGCATTAAGGTGCCTAAATCTGAATTTAAAGGAAGTTATCACATAAAGAAAGAATGAATAATGCATGTCTTCATATGGCCCTGTATCCCTGAGGAATGGCTGTCTAAACCTGGAGTAGCAGTTCTGGAGCAGAAGATGGATACACTAATTGTATAAATCTGTACATTTTGCCTAGTAGACCTGGCAACAGAGAAAAGAAAATCAAGAGAACAGAATGACACAGAAGGAAGGATAATCAGTATTTTGAAAAATGAGGTGATAACCTTATATAATTAAAAAAAGAAAGTAAAAACACTTATGAGCAGTATCAATCACAAAATAATTTTATGTAGTTTTTCCAATCTCAGATATGCTGCATAGAGTAAATCTAAAGAAAAAGATTTATTTAAGCAGATATGACTGACAAAGCATTCATTATTATGTATTAGTAACTAGATGATTCTTAATACCATTGTTTCAGGACCAATTTTTCATGTCTTCGTTCTTTAAACAATTCTCCCTGAAAAGATGAAAACCAAACATAATTCACTTTTTTTTTTTTTAACTAAAGGTAGCTGTTCAGTCAAAAATGCACTCTGGTTTCATTCTTAAATGTCCTTTAAAACAATATGATCAACTAAATAGATGGATGTTGGAAAAAAGTTGCATATTTTGCAGTGTAACTTATGCCATTAACACAAGAAAAAGCAAATTACAAAGAAAAAACCCCAACTTCTAAAATAACCCCACTTTTATAAACAAATCAAAATTAAATTTACTTGTGAATAACCATTACAAAATTTAGTATATGAAGTTAATTTTTGAAGGCATTTATATACCTGAGGTGGAATTGTTGAGAAGAACCCAAGGAAGGGAATATCTTTAATTTAAATTAAACTGTTCTTCTTTAGGCAGAACCAGCAGAACAAGTCTGACATTGTGATGCAGGATTTTCTAATACTGGGACTACAAAATGACTTAATCTTAAAAGACTAGTTCCTCTAAAGAAAACAATCTCAATAATCTTTTAAAGGGTAACTTTATTTTGCTTTATTAATCTTCTTAGTTAATTCTTGTTATCAATAGTTTACCTTTAGTAAGAAATGAAATTGTACTTTGAAAAACATCCCTATTTGCCCCAGCACTGTCAATGCTATGGGTGCTGATGGCCAGGCCCGACCTGACACAAGCGATCCCCAATAGATTCTGGACAGGACCAAGCCACCTACCTGGCCTCCCTGGCTTTTGTTTTCTGGGGGTTTTACACCTTTTCTTCTGGCATTTTCCCTCATAAATCCTTGATCCCATTGAATTAATGATCCCATCTCACCAGTCCCGCCACCACCAGTACCTGTGACTTTCTTTATGCAGACTTTCTCACTGCTTGCCCTCAGCAGCCCGAGCCCCCATTTTGTAGCTGGGCTGTACCAGAGCTGGGCCTGGTACAGCCCAGATAGTAATGAATCAATCTTTTTTTCTTTTAGAAGTCCCGGGTCCCTAAGTTTCTCAAGACAGTAGCCAGACATCCAGCCTTACTTGTAAGTCTGGTCAGGAAACCAAACCTAAGTTCCTGAAGATTGGATTTGTCTAATTTTACAAAATCACCATCATTTGAATTGGAAGGAATCTCAGGATATTATCTACTCCCATCTTCTCCTTAAGGCAGAGTCAACTTTGGGTTCCTCTATGTTGTCTTTGCAGTAAAATGGAGAGAAATGCAGTTAGATTCACCTGATGGCAAATCCAACTTAGAAACTTAGTCTAATTTAGAAAGAGAAGAACTGCTGCCTAGAAGTCCTTATTTCACTAGCTGTGACTACTCAAATTGTCCACATTTCATCAGATGATCTGAGTGTTTGAGAAAATGGAGTGAAATGGTTGGCGACCACCAAGTAAGCACTCTCAGAATATGCATAACATATGTAAATGTGATGGAAATCCCCATAAAAGTGAGCTGAGATAAGGTAGCCTGACAACTGGAACATCCAATTTTTCAGTAAGTGGGAAACCTTCTTTGGGTAGGGATAAGAGTGACAGAGTTGTGTAGAGAAAAGGAATAGCAATCATGGAAATGTGGGAAGGGTGTGCCACCTCTTCCAGTTAGTCCTGTCACCTGTATATTGATAACCATTAACAAGGTCTGAACATGTGTCCTTGCTCTGTATTTAAGAATCTGGAGTAGGCAAACTCACAATATTTTTAAAGCAGCACTGTTCCAACAATGCAGCACTGTGCTGTGTAGTTGTATGCCATAATGCTGAGTAGGACATGCATCCCTGTGAAGTTGTTTCTTGAGTAGAAGTGAATTAAAACACACATTTAAGTGATATCTGACTAGATTCCCTTAACATTCTCTAGCCATTCACAAGGATTTTACACACAGCTGATTTAAAAAAAAGGCTTTGTTTTCCATTGCAAAGAGGTAATACTGAAGGTAGAATGCAGTATCCATGTCATGGCAAACAATGACACTCCACAGTTAGTTCAATGAAAAAAAATTTAGTATTATTTATGATTAATTATTTTTAATATCCATGATTTAAAACGTTCATTTGAAAATTTTCCTTGAGGTCATCTAACCAAGTAGGTCCCAGTACTTCTGTTAAAAAGAACAGAAGCATTTATTATTTTTTTAAAATAATTCTGTCTTGCCTATTGGAAACCAAAGTATGCTTAAGCATTAAGAGACTGACTGACTTTAATTTGTTTTAAGTGAAAACAGTACCTGTAGAGTTAGGTAGAATATATTTATCTTTTATTATTTATGCGTTTCTCATTCACTCTCTCATAACTCAACCTTTTTCTTTACTGGGCTTTATGGTTTTCTGATAATAATTCTGTAGAAGTCTGTAGCAAGCCTTATACATAAATGCCTGAATAGTTTTAGGACTTCTGAATCAACACTTTCTGCTATTTCATCCATTAGCTCACTGCATATTTTTACAGCTGTACTTTATTAGTATTGAATATTAAAATGCTAATCACACTGCTGGGCATTATTATTCCTCTGTTACTTTATTAGGTTTATCCCAAAAGACAAATATCACAAAATCAGGGGTACATTATATATGTATGCACAGAGACAAAAAACCCATGCTAAATCTCTAATTTTGTTTTCCTCACTATATCATTTTATTTCAATCTTCCTTTGAGATAATAAGATACACTCACAACAAAATTCTTGGGAATATAGCTGTGTGCCTCCCAGTACTATTGTCATAAATTACACAATTTATTTATTTTTTTTTTAATATTAACCTCTAAGGCCTAATTTCAACTTAAAAAAAAAAGGGGGGGGCGGAGAGAAACTGTTGTGGATTTTGGTTTTCTTTTAACGTGGTATATTCTTTAAAGATGCTAAGCATTCCTTAAGGATGTGAAATAGGTGATCCCAGTAAACACTTTAGGGATGATTCCTGTAGTAATTATTATCAATACTGAATTTCTTTTCCAAATTTTAAATGGCATGTCCATCTACTACCTTATAATACCAGTATGAAATGGATTAGACAGATTTCAGAAGTGGCTAAATCATCTGAAAGGGGAGGACAAACCAATCCCAGAAGGGGACCCAACCATCCCAGAAGTGTGAAGGCAAACCAAACTGACTCCAAAAGTGTGTCCAAAGCAGGAACAGCAAGATGACTGAGTCTCACTTCAAAGATGATCTGTGTCACAAAGTCTGGAGCCAGCCATTTGTCCCCAGAGAGAGTCCAAGATCTTGTAGATAGCTCATGTGGAGAATTCAGCCTGTTTAGAAGAGGGAAATTATGTACAGCATGGGAAGTTCTGGGAGAGAGAGGCTCCATTTTGGATAAAACTCCTTTTTATATATTAGAGACATAGGGCGTAGGACACCACCACTGTGAGCAGCTCATAGATGCTGGTAATTTCTATTTTTCACCTGTAACAGCGAATAGATGATGATGTTTTCTGTTCTTTCAGACCAATTTTATTTTCTGAGACTGTTTTATACTTTTTTAGATGATAAGCTGCCATTACAGTTTCCTGGTTTTGCACTTATTGATAGCCTCTCAGGATGTCTCCGGTTTCTAGATATCCTGGCTGTACTTTATAGAGGCCTGCTGCACTTCTCAAGGGTGCTTCTGGTTCCAAGGTCTCGTTCCCAGGCTCACAGCTCCCAGTCTGTCAGGCAATTTTGCTGTCAGTATTCTTCAACAGACATTTTCTTTTCCTCAGTAATTTTCCTTTCTAACCAGGTTGCCTTTCTGGCTGCTCACATCATAAATGTATGAAATATACTTGATAAAAATACCAAACTTCTATGAAACTTTATGAAATTATATTATTATACTTGTTTTACAGTCAGGGACACATAACATCAATTAGGAAATCTGCTTCACAACAAGGGCTAAAGAGACAGATTTCCCAAGTCTCAATCTTGTACGTCAAAGAAAGTTCCATGTGTTCAGAAAGTTTCTCAAAGCCAATTAATTTTTTATTTCCTTTTTTTGACTTTATACCTGAGTCTATATGTAAGAGTCAGTTTACATGTGGTGACATTTCAAAACAGAAGCCTATTAGCTAATATTTCACTGTAAACAACATAAGGAATAGTGTTTATGTCATGAGGAATAGTAGTAACTTTGAGAATATTCCTTGAAATATTCCTGCAAATTCGTATCAAAAATATATTTGCCGAAGCTAGTTCATTTATTATCCCTAATTATCCCTTAAATGCTCAAATCCCTGCTGTCTTGACTAAGCTAAATATTTGGTGATATGTTATTCACCTATTACTTCCATTAAATGTTATATCTCAGGCTTAAATACTTGTGAAATCCCAGGGCAAGATTTTCAAAGGCACAAATAGTGTTTATTACACTTTGCCATCCTGCTTTGACAACTCAATAATTTCAAATGGCAAACCCTCCTACTGTTGAAGGCAGTTAATTTGCTATCCTTAAAATCCTATTTCTTTCCCGGTATGTGTTGATATTCTCTTCTTCATCATTTTTGTAATAATGGTCCGTACCTCAGAGCGTTTTCTTCTTATGATAACCCACATCTTCTTTACTCTTTTTGCTATTTTTTTAACTTATTTCTAGGAAGTTGTACTTTATTATTAAGTGTGTCCATGGATGACATACTCTCAGAGCAATGTAACATCCATTTGTAATTTTTCTTTAATGGATTGCCTGTGTTACTTTTTGATGGAAGTTTCTTATACAAGCTCTATTCAGGTCCTTGACATGGAATGTATTTATTATAATCTGTATTTGTATACCTTCCAAGATTGTCAGAAAAATAAAATAAAATAGCATTAATGAACTATTTTAACAACTCACCCACACTTACATGAACACCCCCACTTCACCAGGAAATTAAAGTGATCATTCACAGAATATGGTACAAAATGGATCAAAAGCTAAATACTAGTCATTTCAAACTTAAGTGCTTAAAATCTAAAACCAGCTTGCTAAGGTGTTTAATATTTAGAAATAATTGATAATTGTGATAGAAACATGGTCTACATAATTTTCTCCTATAAAACACACACACTAAAACCCAGAAACAAGACAGCTGTGAAAGTAAACAATTAAACGAAGATGCTTACTTGACTTTGGCCTGTTTATGAGTTTAATATAAATCATTTTAGGGACCTGAATTTTGAACCTTCACACAAATAAAGTGTATCTAAGTTTATAAAACATGCTTATGGAAAGTTCCACATTTTTGGGACCTACAACCTTTTCCCCATTCTCTACAGTATTAGAAACTTACTGTATTGATGGAAACGTATATGTGTATGCTGCTTGAGAAAATGAAGAGTTTACCATTTCAACATATTACCACATGATATATATTACCTCTTTATAGTATATAAATGTTAATAATTTTACCAGTAAAAAAAGTGACATATATTCTTACTAGTTACGCCCATTCATATTACTTCAATATAGCAGAGCAAGAGAAATGTAAATAGAAAATGAAATTATGAAATAAAATACTAAAACATTTTATGTTCTTGGAGGAACAATAAGCTAGGCTAAAATGTGCGGTGGAGAGTGTAGTTTCTGATAGTGATATGTAACTTGAACTTAAGGAGCTTTGGTAGGAGAGGTTGACTCACTCCTTCAGGCTGAGAGGGAACTGACAACCTGGATGCTGATAGCTGGTATGAACACTCCTGCCAGCAGGTTATTATTTAAAAGATGGACACCTTCTCTTAATGTTCTTATTTGTAAGGTCATCTGAGTGAAGCAGGTGTGGAGAAAATGTGCCTAGAAATAACATTCTTTTGTAAGGGCCCTGTGAACATTCCTCCTCATCATGGAGGTTTGGCTCCCTGGTACACCAAAGGGAAACGGGTGCAGCCCTCAGCTGCACTATCTCTGTGCTGGCTCCAGGCCCCAGCAGCCAAACCCCCAGGAGGTGGGGATGCAACCAGGGCCCTGGCAGCAGCCAACCCTTTCAACAAAGGTTGTCCTCACATCTTACACAGATCTAGTGTCGGAGGCACTTCATAGGAAACACCTTGGTTGTAGCAGGAGCATGCACGTTGTCTTCTAGTTCCCATGCCAGCTCAGAAGTCACCATAGGATATTTCAGGGGCTGTGGAGCAATTTAGTTTAGGACCACCACAAAGGAGTCCCCAGTCACCATGGGATGAGCTCAGGTGTCACCGGAGAGGCTGGGGGTTAGCCCCCAGTGACATGACCACTGAGCTGGCTCTGAGAGCAGACAAAAAAATCTCCAGGAGCAGAGATGCTTTCAGAGTCCCCACACCTTTCCTGCTTGAAAGATTTGGGGTTATTTTTGCATTCTGTGTCACCTTAGGATCCTAGGTCAGATATATAGTTAAACTAACACTGATGATAGACCTCCTACTTTCAGACAGTAGGACAATGGGGTTCTCAGTCTGGAAGTATTAACATGACTTGGCAGTGGTGCCTCCACAATTTACCTGCACATATGCTTGCATGTTAAAGCTGTGGCTATGTATCTTCATGTAGGTAGCTTAACTGCAACTGATTGATAAGAATAGAGATAGGTGGGTAAGGTGATGACAATGATTCCTGACTTGTGGTGTTTGAAATTTTGCTTCAGAAAGTATGAATTTGTGTGAAAAAAAGATGGAACCAGAGGGGCTGGATGCACAACTCCTCCTCTGTGTGGCTAGTGGTTTCTTTGGGTTCCCCCCTCCCCACATACTCACTGTAGTCAAGGTACATGGACGACCATTATTTATGATGTATGTAGCTGCTGCCAACAGTATGCAGTAATGTCAGCAAAGACAGATATCCTACTGTCTAATAGCAAAGTTTAGCAATATATGAAAGAAATTATCCTGAAAGCCTAGATGCACACTAAAACTCAGTTATGCAAGCATGTTAGGTAGGATTTTCTGTATCTGTGTAACTGTTAACACAACCTTTATTCAAGATTGGGATCCAAGTCACTTACAAGCAAAGAATCAGATGGAAAAGGTTGTAAAATCTATGTTTGGCAGTATCTAAGAGCTGAAAATATTTTCCAGTAATTAAAATGGAATACAGTACTTTTTATATGTATATAATAAATACTGAATTGTATTCCTCTCATTGGTAAAGTCCCGCCAGAAAAAAATGGATCACTTATGACAGAGGATATTGAGGATATTGCTAAATTAGAATATAAATAGGTAAAAATCTTTACAATGTAATTGTGAAATAGGTCTGTCATCTGTCTTGTTGTTGTCACATAGCAAGTCTGCATATGAATTAGAACTCAGGTTTTCCTGAGTCCTTCTTCCAAATGTGTAATGAGTGTATCATAACAGCTAGATTATCTCATCCAAAGAAGGGATTTTCAATATCCAAGACAGGCCTGCTAGTGCTTTATTTGGTGTCAGACATGATTTCCATGTCATAAAAACCAGTATGCCCCTCTCTTTCCTCCTACCTGTTCCACTCTTTTCATCTTGGTTATGCTCTCTGTTCTTTGTAAAACAGATGTTGATATGTATGATAAGAGCAATACATATTCTCACAGTATTGTAAGAACAGCAATTTAATAATATGTATTAATTACAGGCAGTTGAAATCGTTACCAGAGTAAGGCCATCAAGGAGGGCATGGTGGTGGGCGTCTGGTACAGACGACCTGATGAAGTGAAGAGCTAAGATGAGGTCTTCTTTAGACAATTAGATAGGGTCTTATGATAGTAGGCCTGTTGTACTCAAAACATTAGAAACACTAAGTAGAATTTAATTATGAGAACCAGCTGTATAAGCTGCAGTTTTGAACCAGGTTTCTCTTGCAGTCATGTGCAGTTTCAGTTTTTGGTAACACCAAAGGCCTTGAAAATATGAGCACAGCCAGAAAACAGAGGACATGCAACCATAAACATCTCAGCGATGGTCCATTGCTGGTCCCTGCATAAACAAAAACTAAGAGGATTTTGTTTTTAAAAGGCAAGCAGCATCAGGTAAGCAAGAACAAAAACATAATCATGCAACAGAGTAAGTCACCTGCCCTGTCCAGGGAAAGTGACTCCCCCACACCCTGAAAACATTCTGCAGTATGTAGTCCAGGGTGGAGGGAAACAGTAGGGACTGTTGAGAGATGGAAACATCTGGAGTGGAGGTGGAGGGAGGATTTGATGGAGAAGGAGAAAGAAGACAAGCCTCCCCCACTTCCTGCTTCTTTCATGGAAGAGGTCTCCAACCAGATCACACTGACCTCACTGACTAAGAATGATCAAGGACCACAGCCATCAGCACATAGTATCGTCTCTGTGGTCATGTATGCTCACTGCTACTGTAGGGTATGTGTGTTAAGGACCAACTGCTTTCAACAGGTAGCAATAAATGATAATGAATAAGAACTAATCACTGAAAACGTGTTATTAATGAATGTCAATCCAGTAAAGTATTGCTTAGCAGTCTGAAATTGGGCTAACTTTATCTGTATGTATGTAATCCAGGGGGAAAACCAAGCACTAAGGGCTGTTGAGAGATGGAAACATCACATGTATGTATGTATGCACTCATAAACACATGCACGATTTCAGCTGTGATTCTTTTCTGTGCTTGAATCTTCGACAAGGTCTGCTTTCAAGCAAGTCTGCTTGCTGCGTCTGGTGACAGATCTTAGGAGAGGGAAGTATCACATGTTATGGAAAAGGACCAAAGTAGGAATCATTTATGCAAAGTGGGCATATAGGGGTTCACAGGATGGAAGAGGATGCATCCAAGGATGTAGAGGAGGTGATCGAAGCCACTGAGAGTCTGCTGCCTTCAGCTCTCCTGGAAAGGTTGTAGTGGCAGTCAGAGGGTAGGTGTCTGATGGCTGGAAAAGGCAATGCCTCTTTTGTCTTCAAGCAAGAAAGATAGAGGATCTTGGAAACTACAGACTGTTGCATTCAAAATTTTGTCATGGGCAAAAATAAGAATATTAAAAAAATGGGGAAAAATAATTAATTGTTAGACTACTGGAAAACTTTACAATATGATTGAAATACAACATGTTCATAGTCCATTTGTAAGAATACAAAAAGTTCTAGTCCAGATTAATATAGCAATGCCTCATGAATAAGACAGTTACAATTGTTATATGACCTCCCTTCCCTCAACAGGTATTTACAGCCCCTCTCTCATGTTAGGAGGATATCTCTGGGTGCTATGACTGGCTACTCCAGCATCCTCAAGCAGCAGGGGAGGGCTGCACTGCGCTGTCAGTGCCTTGGCAAGGCTCATCAGGGAGCAGCCCGAGCTTCACAGCCAGGGCCCTTCTTCCTCAATCCTGGCTAAAGTTGGTGACACCTTTCCGTGTCTTCCTCCAACCCCACCCGCTGGCTGCCTTCTGGGGGCCCCATGGGGGGAGGAGGCAGGTGCCCCCCATCCCATGACACAAAGGGCTGTTGTTGCTCCCACGCCAGGTCAGTCAGGCCACTGTCCCTGCCTGATCAGCCGTGTTCCCCGAGCCAGTGGCAGATCCTGGTAGGCAGTGACAGTCATGAGAGTGCAGGGTCGGGGAACCAGGTCCAGCTGACTCCAACCAGTGCCAACCAGCTCCCTGTGGTTCACATAAAATATTTATTTCTCGTATTATAAAACAGAACAGAAATGTTCAAGTGGGGTGTTTTTTGGAAGGAAATCCTGTGGGGAGAAAAATAGGTATGCAGGACAAAGGCAGATGTTAATTAAAGGTATAATTTCTGGTTCCGACCAGAAAGGCTATCAGGGGCTCTTTATACTCTGGGCTTATCTAATGACTTGAGATTTATGAGTCATATTTGGCTCTGAAAATGCTAGCTCCAAAATGTTTCTAGAGAACTTTTTTTCCCTTTTCATTTTATAGTTAAGGGTGCTTCAAGCTCAAGAACTTGTTACTATTACACTATGGCAAGCACATATGTAGTTTTATGAGCAGTGGAGCTAATAGTTTCTTATGTCTAAGCGTCTGTTGGCTGTTTTTTTTGTTGTTGTTTTGGGGTTTTTTTAAGAGAATTATAGTCATATTTCCATATACTGATATTGTCTTTACTCAAGAGTGTTTTAACAGTGTCATGTACACTGTGGTGCTCAGCAGGAGTAATTAGATCAGAGGGCCAAAAAATATTCAAAAAATTCATGCACAATAGCTTGTATCTTCTCTAACAGCTCCTGACTTCTGTGACACTCCTGAGAAGTTAACGCTCCCGGGGAGCCCTGACTCACTCCTAGTTCTGCCTGGAATGAGAAAAAAATGATTCAGAGATTACTGATGGGGAAACAAACACAGATAAAATAATCATTAACATTTGTTTTCCTTAGGAATACAGTTAAATAAACAAAACCTACTGTCTTTAACATAGTCCACAGTCAAAGCTTGCTGGAAAATGCATATGTTTTGAATAAACATAATGTATAAGGCCTATTAGGGCTTAACTCTATGAGGGGAAGTGTATTCTCAAAGAATAGTGTCTTGTAACTAGTCTCTCTAGGAAATACTTTTATGACATAAAGATGAGCCTTTACTAAACAAAGTAACAGTCTTAAGCACAAGCATACCTTTTGACCTTTTTTTAGCCATTTAAGCTAATGAAAGCTATAGATAGTTATCAGTTGATTTAAGATCCTGAATGGCTACCAGAACTCCACTTTAGATTTCCACTGTTAGCAATAACTATAATTAAATAAAATCTTCTAATTAACTGAATATTAAAAAAACCTGATTTGAATAGTTGGTGAGGGTGGGGTTTTTATATATTTGTTACCATGAGTTAGCTTCACACAAAATTAGATCTTGGTTTGGAGGTGGGAGAATCAATATACGAATTGTGTGATTTAAAAAAAAAAAAAAATTGATGAGAAGCAGCAGAGGCAAATACTTCTTCTATTAACCATAGTCATGGAATGATTTGAGCTAGAAGGGGCAGAAATGGTGCTGGAGCAGATGTTCTCATTCAGAAAAAGAGTTCTTGAAGCTCAGAGAAATTAAAAAGGCTCAAAATTAGCTTATTTAGTTATTCTATACACTGAAAAATATCCATTTAGCAAACTCTTCTTTTCCACCCTTCCTTCCTGCCTCCCATTCCAAATACCTACAACAGAAGTTTTAATTTTAATGAATAAATCACAGCTTTTAGTAAGGCTTGAATCACAGTATCAACCTACTTAAATTTAACACTACTGCTATTGAGAACCAGGCAAACTTTACCAAAGCCAGAGGCAAGATGGACTGTTGATCAGAAGCGTAACACATTATGCACTGTATCAGAAGGGGAAATTCTAAAGATAAGCAGAAAAAATATAAGCAGTAGTGGTTTAAAAAAGAAAGAGTGACAGCATTATTCTAGCTGTCAACGTGTGTCTTCTATATCATCGCCACCCAATATGTTGACAGAAAATAGGTGCTCCTCCAGATGAACAGATAAATATTACATAGGAAGTGTCTTGATGATTAAAATAAAAACCAGAGATATAAACAACATATATAATAAAAGTATGCTGTGTATTCATACACATTAAAGAATACGCTGAGTCATACCAACAAAACAGAGCATCAGCTCTTATCTCATTGGAGATTCCCACTATTAAGACAAATGCCATCTTTTTTTTGGATATATATTGCTAGCAGAGATGGTGGAGCTGTAGAATACAATGCTGCTGAATCAGTAAGTTACACAGTCCCTTTTACATTCTCTTTGAAGGCCAATATTGCACAGTGCCCTAAATTGAATGTGTTAGATATGCTGCTTGAGGAACAAAACCTAGTCAGAAATCCTAATCCATAAGAAAAGCCACAAATCATGGTTATGTCTTAAGACACTGGTGGTTGTACTTACCAAACCACCAAGTATTAAATATTTGAATGAATGAAAAATCATATCTTTAAAATATCATACATTTCTACTTGACTGTTCCACAGGCTGCTGCCTGTTTGTTTTTCCCTCTCAGAGAATGATTTCCTGGCTGGATGTGGCTGTCTAAAACACTTTCAATAACATTTTCACACTTGTATTCTGAGCCTTTTTCTGGGAAATGCCATGTTATAGTGTCCAGACTAGGAATGTTCCTTTCTCTAAGGCTTATAATTAATTACAGTGACTGAAACTTAAGCAATTTATTTGAGGGTATCTGTTCAGTCTTGATGGTTTCATTCTGTCTATATACAGCAGAGAAGATTAATTTACTGCACCAAACTGGCTTCAGAGGATTTTTTTATTCAATATTGTGTTGGTCCCATGGAAATGGGAGTAAAATACCCTAGATAATGCAGGATACAGGAGGCACAAAACTCAGAATATTAAGCAACATATAATTTATTTCATTTTATATTTATCCGAAATTATCACAGACAATCTCTATTTTTGCATATAAGGCTGAAAGGCATGCAGGCGAACACCAATGTATTTTGTAATTTAGAGGCATCTAGATAACAAACAGCTCAACAGATTGAATTATAACAGTCAGAACTTTCTAATTCAAGCTAAAAATGTCTGCCTCAGACATATATTTGTCTGAAGATAGCAAATTAATGAATTTATCATTTTTACATTTATAGTAGCATGTACCTTTAAAAGTCTTTTTTTTATTATTAATACTGTAATTAGTTCATTACATGATGCTTTCATTTGCTCAGGCTACAGAGTATATGTAAAGAGAGAATTACTGCCATTCTGTATAAATAGCAATCCCCCAAATGGAATTAACAAGTTAAAGAAATAAGGAATGTTTTTGTAAATTTCATATGGTCAATACTGTAGAAGTGTCCATACCAAACACTATGTTCATAGCTCTATTCATAATAATGCAAAATTATACAAGTATACATATGGAATAATATGCATTTTACATTATTAAAAATGAGGAAAAAAACCCACACACAATTTCTGTTAGGAAAGTTTGAAATGGCATAGCATTTGCAGAGAGAGGGAGCTTGACAAAGGTAGGCAAATTTAATGGGGTGATGTGATAAATTACTCAAATGTAGCTGACGACAGGTCTCTTGATGGAAGTAAACAAAACCAGTCACCTTTCAGAACAAGGGGGCTGTATTCTGATCCTGAGTGATCTTGAATGGAATTCAGTGATCTTGATTGGGGTGAAGCTGAACATGATTTTGTAGGACACGTCTGCATAGCAGAGTAAAGCTGTGATCTAGAGTTAGCACAATTTTTCTGACTTATAGGTTTTTCAGTATCAACAATTAAGACAATATTTAGGGATATACTGGAAGAAAGCAAATTCTTCAGGACTCAAGATTTTTCTTCAGATTTTTATTGCATGACAGTGGCAATAACCACTTCTTAGGGCAAGACTGGGCCTATGTGCTATCCTTAAGTCCATGGACATCAGTGGATTCACACTTTTTTACATTTCTCCAGTGATCCAGTTGTTTCTGAAACAATCATTACCCATCACAACTTTCTTGAATTGGACTTTACACACTCCTATTCTCTCTGACAGGACAATAGCCAATCAATAAACTTTCTGTTATCTAGATACCACCTGTTTTGTATAATATATACAACACATTAATACATGTTTCTTATATTTAAGGTTCTGTAGGGTTACTCATGTGTTTTAAGAAGGTATGTACTTTATATATTGCTACATCATAGCCTTTTCATTGACAAAGAAACAGGGTAGTTCGATCTTGTGTGTTCCATAACTTATTTCCATCAGGATATTCTATATCATAACATAGATGGCAAAAAAATTATAGTTATTACACATGAGAATTAATAAGCAAGGTATGCAGTAGCCTGTACATTCCTGTTCTGTTTCTTTCTAATAGTAATTACAAGGTGAAAAGTCCAAGCACAGGTTAAAGATAGACATCATGGATGTTAAAAATTAACTAAACATGCCAGTCCAGTAAACATTTATAAAATCTGCTGACAAGACAAATGATCAGATAAATAAAATAAAAATAGGTAAATTGCTAACTGGGGAGATGGATTTCATCTTTTTGCACTTGCTTTCCTTCTTCCTGTCCTGGGTTTGGTTGGGATAGAGTGAATTTTCACAAGAAGCCAGGAGGGGTCACAGCCAGGATAGCTGACCCAAACTAGCCAAGGGGATATTTGATACCATGTGACATCATGTTCAGTATATAACTGAGGGAGCTGGCTGGCAGGGGGAGGAGGGATTATGGCTCGTGTATGGGCTTGTCATCGGGTTCCAGGTGGCAAGAAATTGCATTGTGCATCACTTCCTTCGTATATTTTTTTAATAGTATTATAGTTATTATTATTTCTTCTCTCCTTTGTGTTGTCCTATTAAACTGTCCTTATCTCAACCCATGAGCTTTTACCTTTTTTCTTCTGATTCTCCTCCCCATCCCACTACGAGCAGGGAGCAGTGAGCGAGCAGCTGCCTAGTGCTTAGCTGCTGTCTGGGCCTAAACCACAACATTTCCCCAACTTGCTCCTCAAAATTGTAATGGCAGTAAGTGGCTTGAGTAAATGAAGAATGTTTATATATATATTGTGAAATTATTATAATTGATTATTTCATATTCCTCAGCACAAGAAAGAAATAATTGAGGTCCTAACATCTGAACATGGCTTGGTTAGAGAGGACGAGATATTTTTTTTTTGTGAACCCAGATGTGATGCACTGAACACTAACTGTATTGAGTTTACATGGCAAGGTTTTGGTAGCAGGAGCGCTACAGGGATGGCTTCTGTGAGAACATGCTAGAAGCTGCCCCCATGACTGCCAGAGCCAGTTCCAGCCAGCTTCAAGATGGTTGCACTGTTGGCCAAACTGAACTGTTCAAAGATGTTGGTAGAACCTCTGTGATTACATATTTACAAAGGGGTAAAAACTGCTGTGAAACAGCAGCTGGGAGAGAGGAGTGAGAAAATGTAAGACAAAGAGCTATGCAAACACTAAGGTCAGTGAAGAAGGAGGGGGAGGAGGTGCTCAAGGCACCAGAGCAGAGATTCCCCTGCAGCCCGTGGGGAAGACCATGGTGAGGCAGGCTGTCCCCCTGCAGCCCATGGGGAGGTCCACGGTGGAGCAGAGAAACTGGGAGTGAAGTTGAGCCTGGGAAGAAGGGGGGCTGGGGGGAAGCTGTTTTAAGATTTGTTCTTATTTCTCATTATCATACTCTGATTTGATTGGCAATAAATTAAATTAATTTCCCCAAGTGGAGTCTGGTTTCGCCCATGATGGTAATTGGTGAGTGATCTCCCTGTCCTTATCTCAACCCACAAGCCTTTCATCATATTCTCTCTCCCCTGTCCAGTTGAGGAAGGGGAGTGAGAGAGTGGCTTAGTGGGCACCTGGCAGCCAGCCTAGGTCAACACACTGCACTAGGTTATCTATTTAGCTTTCCCAGTAGCACAAAATGGATATGGAGCTACACACATTCAAGGAAATTTCAATTTAATTAGCAAAAATCAATACATTAATGCCATATACAAGCCTTTTGTACTGCTATGTTCTTTAGTCTGGGTTTTAAATGGGAAATAAGTGTAATGGAATTCCGAATACATTCTTTTGGCACTGAAGATAAATGTTATATGCTATTGCTGAATCATGGAGATTTTATGGGATTTTACCCAAGAATCATTTTGTTCGTTACCACAATAAAAATTTAATACCCCCTCTGGCTATGTAAATTTTATTTGCATTTGAAAATTAAATCATTCTTCTTCCATCTTTATCAGAGCTTTGGAAAAAAGATCAGCTTTTGTTTTAATCAGTGTGGTTTTGTTTAATATTTATTGCTTTTTTAAAGGTCATTCATTCTAAATAATTATAGAAAATTTCAATTATGTTGACTTAGTATTCAACACAAAATACGTAGATAATGCCTGTATAACAGAAGGGAGACAGATCCTCCAGAAATATTTTGTTGTGTGTCTTCTGTTGATGGCATCCAGAGTTAAATACTACTATGCTAAGAGTTGCAACTGAGGCCTCAGAATAATAAATGGAAATTCTCTGCTTAGGTGATTTGCATTAAAGAATTCAACCCCACAGCTAGCATGCTAATCTAAAGGGCTGCACACCAGCAAACTGAACAAGGACTCTATTCAGGCATAGACAGATGCTTTTCCATAGTGTCTGGCTCTTCTGGCTAGCTAGCATTTTTCTCAACAGGGCTTGGGAACAGCTGAAGAGCTAGCACCAACACTAACTCTGACAAAGAGACAGCATGAATAAGGTCATTCTGCTTTTGAGGGGATAAGTTCAATCACAGAGCTATAAACTGTGGCCTACTACCTGTTTTTAGGGACAGAGAAAGAGCCTGACTGGGTTTTATTTATAGCATAGTTTTAGTCAAGATGATTCAATTTCCACTACATGCTTTACTACTGACTCTGCGTAATGCTTAGTCATTAACTTGAAACTAGATTGCTGGGAGAACCAGTCAGTCAAAGGAGTCTAGAGACCTGTTCAGCTGACCGGCTGGATTTGTTCAATTTAGGCAACATGAAAAATTCTCTAGACTCCATTGACTATATTGATTATATTCTCTTAGACTATAATGAATCCTTACTATATAAGTGTTTACCTGCTCTTATTCACCTGAATTTATGAATCTGAATCAGCAGCTGAATCACACCCAAGGTCTGTCTGTAGCTGAAGTGTAAAGACAACTTTCAGAACACATTTCAGTCTTTAGTATTGAGATTAGTATTTAAGTTTATACATTCCACTACATTTTACCCAAACTAATTTCCACTTCCTGTTTTCCAAGTGGTCCTTCTCTTTTAGTCAGAAGGGAAATATTTACTCACCAGTTATCCTGTTCATTTTACACATGCTTTCGAACACCACATCCTAGAAACATGTTGGAGATACTGGCCCACAAAGTTCTTAGTGGAAATTTGGTTGTATCAATTCTGTTTTTCATAGTAAGAAGCAAAGTATATTTTTCTTCTACTGCTTTAGAACTACTGGTAGTGTTAAAATCAGATTGGTACTAGGAAAACAGGAAAAAAATAGAATCAAAAGTACTTTTCTGAAAAATAGGGCATTTGATGAGCAATACTGACATAGCAAGGCACTGTCTGTGCAGGTGAGTCATCGGGACGAGGATATCCCCAGAATCTACCTAGATGAGACAGTGGACTGATCTACAGCAAAGTAACTGACTGAATCTATAGGTGAGGATCTGAAACCAGGTAATTGGCTGAACTTCTAGTGCACTAAATAGCAGAGCAACTAGCTAAATGATACTAGAGCTGTCTGGGCCAAGAATTAAGTCCCCAAAATACTTCCATGTAGTTCCTGCTCTGCATATGCTAATTAATAGATACTATTTACGTGCTTAAATATGTTGTTTAGCTCCTTCTGAAAAGAAACTGGGCAGTCCAGGGGACTTCCTCAGGGAGTTCCTGATGGAGACAAATGGTGTTGACCAAACTGTACAGCAGAAGGATAATCTGAAATAGTTAAATAGATATTGCGCCTGCATATGCAGGAATAGTCAAGAACAGTCTTCTGTACACAAAGTAAGTTAGGATGTACACAGTTGGTGTACACAGTTTGAGATAATCAAGATCAATGGGTTATGTTGGGGGGGGAGCGGTCACATAGGATCAGGGGCCAGTTGCATTATAAGAGGTCATCAGCATATCAATTCATTGAGTCTCACCCAATCCAGTCAAAGATGTCTTTGCAAGGACCCTTGCAACAGAGACTCCCATTACCATTCAGATGGCAATTAATCATTTTGTTCAAGAGATTGGATTCCCTATATCTGCATTACCCTATGCAAAAGATTCCAATAAATGAGTATTTTTAACTGATGCTTAGGTGAGCACCGAAGCAACCAGACCTAGAATCTATCTTAGCACACTTTTTCTTTTTTTTGTTTACAAGTTCTGGGAACCAAAGATCTTTTTAAACATGCCAACAAAATTATCAAACAATGAAGAGTCTTAAATTTTTTCACTGAGCATTCATAATACCATACTGTATCTCAAGCTGGAAGGGACCCATAAGGATCATCGAGTCCAACTCCCTGCTCTTTGCAGGACTACCTAAATTTAGACCATATGACTAAGGACATCGTCCAGATGCTCCTTGAACTCTGACAGGCTTGGTGCCCTGACCACTTCCCTGGGGAGTCTGTTCCAGTGACTGACCACCCTCTCAGTGGAGAACCTTTTCCTAACATCCAATCTGAACTTCCCCTGATACACCTTCATACCATTTCCTCATGTCCTATCGCTCGTCACCAGAGGGAGGAGATCAGCACCTCCCCTTCTGCTGCCCCCCTTGAGGAAGCTGTAGACTGGGATGAGGTGACCCCTCAGCCTTCTCTTCTCCAAGCTGAACAAGCCAAGTGACCTCAGCTGCTCCTCGTAAATCTTGCCCTCGCGACCTTTCACCATCTTGGCCATCCTCCTCTGGACACACTCTAATAGTTTGATGTCCTTCTTATATTGAGGCACCCAAAACTGCACACAGTACTTGAGGTGGAGCTGATTTGAACAAGATAGTAGTACGGCATCATCTAATAATGTGTGAAAATAATTTTAGGTATATGTCTTGGCTAGGATATTAAAAAAATGCAATGAAAATACAATTTAAAATTAATGATCACCTACAGCAAATATCACCATCTCTTTTGTTCAGGTATACTCAAAGCTAATTTAGTCTGTTTAGAAAAATACATAGTTGATGTTTTCATCTCTAGGGTGTAAGTTAGTCATAGGAATTGATACACAGAAGACAGCTAGCTTGTCTTTCATATTGTTTAGAGGGAAAAAGTCTGCAAGATATACTCAGCCACAATGCAGTCAGCTAGCTCTCAAAGTTACATATTTAGAAAAATAAGATTAAGTGTTAAAATAAATTTTGAAAAGTTGGCTGCAGGGACCAATCAACCTCCTGTTTTATTCAAACATTGTAGGGTTCTTCAGGAAGATTCTGGAGTGAAGTACATGGAAAATTATTTGTGTGATAAGTTATGCATAAAATGATTCACTTACTAACATATGTGACTTTCTAGAGCATCCTGACCTGGGAAAACAAATAAGACATGTGGAAGGATTAAGCATGTAGGTATCCTATAAAGTCTAAATGAACAGGGGGCTGACTGACAGAAAGGCATTTTGAACTCTAAAGAAATTTGTAGCTGCTGAATGACTCCTTGTAAAATGTTCAGAAATTAGTGGAGTTCTGGAGGAAGTTAAAGAAATCGCAGTTGCTGCATTCATGTCAAAACCTCTTACTTCTAAGAAAAAAAATGGGGTTTGTGGCCTCTGTGATACAACTGAAACATACCGTTTGCTGGTGAAGCAGAACAAGCTTGAAAGTGCCACATAAAACTGACCGTACACTTAAGAATAATGAGGGGCTCAAAGAATTGTATCAACTTTGTTAATATATGTCTGTTAATTTACATTACATGTTTATACACTTAGATTTTTCAGTCACATGGCTCTGTATGTCTGAAACCTTTTGTCGATTCTGAAAAATTCTACATTTGATCTCCCTCTTTTTTTCCTGTAGACCAATAATAAAACCCTTGCTTAATGGACTGCATAAATGACCTATATGGGAATTGCAAAACCAGCTAAAACCTGGTATCCCAAATGACAACAAACAAATGCATGGAAGTCAATGCATTCAAAGGAATTACTTTTGCTCTCACAATATACTTTATAGATTAATTTTGATTTCACAGGGATGCCAGCTGTATTTGTGGTTAATTTTGATTTCACAGGGATGCCAGCTGTATTTGTGGTTTTTGCATTTTTATTTTTTTTTAACTTTTTTTAATGGCAACTAATTCATGACATAAGAATATGATGTGAAAAACAAAATAAAGAAAATTTCCGGTCTCTCATATATCAACTGGACTTGGCAGCAATACAATAATGTTGCTTTAAGGTCTGTAATAACTAATGTATTTGCAAAGGTAGGAAATAATACTTATCTCTATAAAGATTACATGTTTAAGATGGAAGGAAAAAACTATAATAATAATAATAATAATAATAATAAAAATTATTGCTTGAGGAAAATAAGAAATAAGAGAACAGAAGAACTGCTTGAGAGACTTCTCAGTTATTCTTAATTTCAAGGCATGAAATATGAGGAGACTTCCAAAAAAACCCCAACAACTTTGTGAAAGACATACAGGCAATGCAATTAAAGAAAGTACTAAACTGTTTTTTTGGCCACTTTACCTTCATACTTTAAAGTTATGACAAGAAATAGCTTTACTTTATATTGCAATGGCTTATTAGAAAGACTTCTAACTCATAGACATTTTGCTACATGAAGCAACTTTAAAAATTGGTTTATCTAAACCAGAAGGCACATTTTTAAAAAAACATTTAAATTTAAATTAAAATATTTAATGATAAAAGAAAATGCGACTCCTGCACTTCTGTATCTGCTGTCCTGTTTCTTTGTGCAAATGTCTTAACCAATTACTTTTTGAATATTGACTGATTTCTATCTCCTCTCTTCTGCCATGAAACCCTACAGTGGTCAAGGAAGAAAGTCATTAGCTGTGTCTTTATTCAAGACATCGTGTTGTCTTTTAGAGATGAGGCATCAAAGGGATTATCTCAGTTTAAAAAGACAAAACAGTAAGACATAATAGCTATATAAGTGAACCCATACATCCTTGAAGAGCAGCCTCTGGTTGCCAAGTGCTAATTCTTTCTACCTTAACATTTGTCCTCCTACCAATGTTTGTTCTTTCTTTCAATATATTTATGTTATTATAAGCTGGCTGGTTCTCAGGACACTGTGTCATATTTACTTCAGAGTTACTTACATACAAATCAACAGATAGCTACACCATTTTACTATTTAATTACAAATAGCAACAATCCTATTTCAGCAAACTGTTTTGCTAGCTGCAAAAAACATGTAGCTTTATTATTTGTGAAAGGTGAGGAACTGAAGGCTTTAGATACTGAGGTCAAAGACTGCCTTCACTGAGAAATGTCTAATAAGATTGTAGGCTGTGGTGTAAAGCCTCTGCACTGCACTGCCAATGTGTCACAGCACTGACTGCAAGTAAAATCAGATCATTCATGTTCTATGGGTATTTAAGCCTTGGACTCTCTCTTCTGAGAACTAACAGAAGTGTTAATTAACATCAGTAATGATGAAACCCTTGGTCTACCAGAAACATGATTAAAATATCCTGCATAAGTTATGTGGTCTATAAGTACACCATTATGTGTACTTATGGTGACACAGGCTCATTGACTTGAGCCCGATCCAAATGAGCTGCACATTGGGAAAAGGATGTTCCAAAAATCTTAGGAGCAGCATTTTCACATTGCTTTTCTTCTCTAGTAACATATAGTCAGTCAGTCATAATTCCGACTGTTACTTCTATGCAGATAAAATATCAATAAAATGGTAACAGAAATAATTGGCTTTATTAACCCTTTTATTACCCATTATTATCTGATAATTTAAAGTTATATACCAATAGTAAAAGTCATACCCTAACTTATTAGCATGTGGAAAAAAAAAAGTCTGTCTGCATCTCAATTAAGTCAGGCTCTGATGACTTCAAGAACTGGAAGAGACCTTAACATGGAAGATGACATATTCAATAATAATTTTTCAGGAATTACTTCAGAGTCTGAAAGTTTGGCCTATAGGAGTAATAGGAGATGAGAGCCAAACACTTTGTTTCAGGGACAGTGACTTGGAAGGCAATCCCTATAATATCTGTATTTACAGGAACTATAAATGAACACTTAGAACAATTCTGAACTATTCCCATGTCCTTTAAAATATCTTGCACTCACTTGTAAACTGAAGTGGAAAGAATAAACGAGAGCTGTAGTCTTGAGTTGGAAAACTCTTTAAAAGATTTAGATGTTTGAACCAATGCTCAACTATTAAATTACAGGAAAACGGAATAGAAGATCTCACAGGAAAAATAATAACTGTTGGCATTACCACCAAAAGTAGTTTAAATTATCATGCTTAACTTTTCCCAGAGTTCTCAGCTACAGCTGTAACATTAAGTAGGTGTCAGGTGTCAGTGGAGAAATAGCAAGTTAAACCTGCTTAGTCTGATTCGTAACAGTCAAGTAAGGTTACTTTGAGCAATGCCAATGAAGGTTCAAATTCATCTACCATTGCACTGAAGCATATTATCAGTGCTCATACAATCAGTTACAGCTGACATGTAGCTGCTTTTTATAGTCTCTTATATCTTTTCTGCCATCTCTGTCACAGCAAGCACATCCTTACGCATCAAATATTGCTATATGTTTCACATATTAACAATCATTGCATGAAAAATTACTAAACTGAGTATCAAAACTGTACAGGGATATCCTACCTTTATTAGATTTTCTCTTCATCTTCTACAATGTGTGGTACTTCAGCAAGATATTTAATTCAGAAATAACATGTTCTAGTGTGAATTAGTAAATCAAAGCAAATAAAATAATTTTGGACAGATATTAATATTGTTTCATGTCAAGATTTCAATAGGCATTCCTAGATGTGAGTTAGAAGAAACACACCACAAACCCCACAACTCTTAGTCACCTTGGTCATTTTAATAAACTAAACTAATCTTCTTACTAAAACTGTTATCTCCATTTGCTTGATCCAATGCTTATTTTAGACAAAGTTCCTGGTGTCTCCAGTGGTGCAATGTTAGTCTTTGTTGGGACAATATTTATTTATGACACTAAATAAAGGAAATTCTTTGAAGAACCTGGAATTCTTACAGATCATATAATTAGGGCAAAATAATGACTGGGAGATTAAGCCATACTAATATATCAGCTTAAAATATATCTGAGTACAGAGGATTGTTCCCTCAATATTAATAAAAGTGGACACTGTTAAGGGAAGCTGACTCCTGTGAACTTAAAGGCTCAAGGCATTTCTTCTCCTCCACTTACTTGCTGCTGTTCCTGCTTGCAGGTCCAGCCAGTAGCAAGGTGGAGCACATGTGCTAGAGGTCTAGCTACACACACTCACAATACGCACACAGCACTTGTCTAGATTGTGTATGAGCAATATCTACAGTCCCTTCCCTCCAGCTGATCAGGATGGAAGCTCATGAGTGGACATACACACATTCTCCTTTGATTTGCAGTCACTCCCACATCTATGGATCCCTCAAAACCTGGACTAGACCATAATAATCCATGCCTAGACCCTGTTTATCCAGGCTCTAGCTTCAGCCTCAAGTCCTTCCAGACTATGGCCTCCTCCTACTTTGCCAGCTGGTGCAGGTTGAGATTCGCCAGCAAATCCCACACACACAGAAATTGGAGAGTAAGGTCACACATTAAATAGGAATACGGTGTAATAATAAAACAGGACAGACTGCATTAATCAGGAACAGTGCTTGGCCATACAAAAATATTCATTTGCAGCATATTTACATGCGGTTGGCCCCTTTCATCCTCCTTCCTCTCCATTTTCACACACTCATTTCTCCCTGATCCACCTTGACCTCTCCTTTTGGCTCTTCTCCTGGACAACCCATAATAACTTTTGTACATTCCTACAGTCAAATAAACTTCCCATAGTAAATTTTATGTAATCACACAAGTACCCACAAGTGTTCCTTAGTAAGTTTGCTATCTCCTATTGAGACCTGTGATCATTTTGCTTCCCTCCCCTTCTTACCAGCTACAAAATTCTGACTATCTCCAAGGCTACAGTTGAGAGATTCCTCCAATAGTCCCTTCAGTCAGTGAGCTGAGAGCTCTGGTATTTAAAAGTATATATAAAAAATTCTTTCTAACTCGATTTCACTTGTTTGGTGACCCATTTGAAAACCTCAGTCAGCTGATCAGTTACCTGCTTTCCTGCCAATACAGGGGAAATGATTTTCCAAGTTAGCAGACAGCTCGCCCATATATGCTGTTTTGAAGATTGGAGTTTCTCTTCAATGTTAGCCTTTCATTCACATCTATTGGAATTTCATACCACACAGAGGAACTGTCACAGAAATACCTAACTGTAAGCAGAAAGTAGTTTTCTCTGTAGCCCTTCAAAAACACCAAGCTCTTCCTTTGTATGACATATTCAGGATTTTCTTTATTAAGACTGTTTTACAAAGAACTCGAAGGGTGAGATTTGCTTTGAAAATGTAGGTGCCTACAGGCGGGTATCTAAATATGCACATCTACAAATATAATTACAATTAAATCTGTTCAGTCCATTCAGTAAATGGAATCCATGGTGTTCTTGAGCTCCCCTTAGACACCTGCAGTTTGCCAAAAGTTTTCCAGACCCCATTGACTGTGTTCACTTGAAATATCCTCACTTGCCTAAATAGAGGCATTTAACATTTCTTCAAGAAGTCTCTAAGGCATCCCACCTGGCTTCCAAGGTGTTGAGACAGAGAGATAAGGATCTCTGATATGTCCTAAAGCACGTCAAATAGCCCTATATGGATAGCTTGGATATCCATGTCAGAGACCACTGGGTGCCTAGCTATGGCAACTGCATTAACTCTCAGAGACTAAATTAAGCAGCCTGAATCATATACCATACCGTGGCATTATTGCTCATCACTTATTAAGAATGAAGTACAAGGTAATACTGTTTGGAGTTTCATTTGTTTTGCCCAAAGCACTGACATCACAGGAACCATTGCTATGACTGAGGATGAACTATTAAAACAAAGGCTGGGGCAGAAGCCCAGAAACAACTACATTTTGTAAAAGTAATACAATCTAAAAGAGTAACAAGTAATAAAAAAGAAGAATTAGAAATTAGCTGTCTATTGATGTAAACAATACCAAATTGACATATATTTGTCAAATGTCTGTTCATTGTTCATGTATATACCCACCTTTGTGTGTGTGTATGAGATGCAGAAAACTGATATTAGAGAAGAACATTTTTTATTTAAAAGGATTAAAGTATCTGGTTATGTACAAAGGAGATAGACAGTGGTGAAACAGTAAAAAGTATACTCTCATGTTCAACGTTATGTAAAATAATTTTGCTTTTTTAGAATTTCCCTAAAGTAAATGAAACTTTTTGTACACTCAAATGACAAATTTGAAATGGAAGACCAAATATTGTGTTCTTTTAATTGACAATGTTTTCTGACAGTCTTCCTAGCAACTATTTGCTACTACATCTGAGGTCAGCACTTCATGATCTGTTTATGAGTCAGTATTCTGAGAACTAAACCAATCATCTAAAGAGAAAGACATATTACCCATGAGTAAAAAACTAAAATAAAATTTTACGGTAATAACATAAATTTTGTACTGAAGTTTGAAAGTGTATTCAACAACTTATTTTTGTGGCTTTCCTCTTTGCTGCTGTTCTACACATAATTTGCACCATGGTCATAATGACTGCTTTTAACTTCATCTGTCCTTCACAATCTGCAGTGGAGTTATCTATATCTGGGCTTGAATTTAGATAGCCCTTAAACTCAATGACAAAAAAGTGGTACTTGTAAGGAATGATTCACCAGACTTATTTTAGTTGTTTATGCAAATATGAAATCAAAGTCATGCTAGAAGTTCCCTTTTCTGCCCTTTAACCATAAAGGGAGTTCAGGCGGTGAGTTGAAGTGGTGACATCTACATTTTAGACTTCTGAAGTCAGAGGGAATTAACTTCTTTATCCAGAAGAATTTGGCTCTGTATTGCTGGGAGGTGAGAATAAACTTCTGTACTATGTTGGGGAAAAAGACTCCTCTGGTTTGTATTGGGGAATGGCCACGAATGGACGTGTTGCACTCCATTCCACAGGAGAGGTCTGCATCTGAGTCCATGACAGAGGGCAGGAAACAGAAAATAGCCTGGCTTGGGAAACAGAATGACAATTAAAAAAAAAGTTGAGTTGTACACATACACTCAGGGAAGGGGCTCAGCGCCAAGCAGAGAAGATGGAAAAGATCCATTCTTCTGCTTCTGAAATTATTTGGACATGAGTATAATCTAGTTGCTGAGATAATTATTTATATCATTTATATCAATTATATTATTCAGAGATGATCAATGACTGTAAGTGAAAATGTGGTGATAGCCCTTTTGCAGAATATTAAGAACATTATTATTCTTGCATAGATTGATATAAATCAGACTTTGCTTTATGCTTTTTTTTTTCTCTTCTACAACAGCTGTTTATGTCTTTTCTCTCATTTAATGGAAATGTTGGTGCTTCTGTATCTATATAAAGGTTTTATCCCATTTATTTTTTCTTCAGTTCATGAGTGTTTTGAGTTGCCTTCTACCTTTCCAGAAATACGTATGCACACACACATGCACAGAGGTGCACATGCACATGTACTTTCTGCCAATTAAATATAGTGACTCCCATATAATTTTGACCAAGTTTTTTGGAAAGTACTTATTTCTGTATTTTTCTGTCTACTTGGAGTGACTACTACAGTCACTGCATGTATTTACATTTATCTAGTTATTTTATTGATCATAAGTATGTAAAGAGCAATAATTTTCTATTTTTGTGCCTGTTAGATTTACGGTAATTATGTCTAATATTGACAATCTATATTTGTTATGTTTTTTTTCCCTAAAATTACCCTTGGCTTTCAAATACATAACAAGAAAATTTCAGTGAGACTCATCACTCAAAAGGGCCTCATATTGTATTTTCAAGTTTTGTATTTGCTAGAAGTTTTCATCTCTACTTTTTGAAATAACTTAATTTTCACCCATATTATATGAAATTACTTCTGGAAAATGATAATTCGGTAAGTTAGCATGCCTGCTCAATTCACTTCAATGTTCACATTCACTTAGTTGCTTAAATACATCTTATATATATTTTCCATAAAAGGGAATTTAATGAGATGTCATTAAGTTTTCAGACTTTATAATAAAATCATCTCTTTAAATAATCAGAGTTTTAAAAGTGCAACAATATTGGCAGAAACCAAAACCAATTTTACAAAAATTAAGGTTTAAACTAAACAAAAGCAACCTAAAATAGTTCAGAGGAAGAAATTATTCTCAAGTCATTTCTTGCTCTCAGGGTTATCCATTACAGGCTACAGAAGGCATAAATATATACTCTGGCTTGTTTTGTTCTGATAAATATAAAGGCAATTTGGCTAAAGGGTTAAACCAAACACTGAAACAGGCTTTCTAGCGAGGTGGTCCATGCCCCAAGCCTGTCAGTGTTTAAGAGGCATTTGGACAATGCCCTTAATAACATGCTTTAACTTGGTCAGCCCTGAATTGGTCAGGCAGTTGGACTAGATGATGCTTGTAGGTCCTTTCCAACTGAAATATTCTATTCTATTCTATTCTAAAAATATATCTGCTGTTGCATTAATTGGAATATTTTTGAAACGTTATCATTACTGACACCAGCAATGTTCTCTATGTGCTTTAATTAGAAGAAGATTTGCTTGCCTTGCAAGAACAACGCAAAATAGCCAAAAGAGCAAACTGAATGGTCTTACATCTGTTTTTAATGAAGAACTTAAAACAAGACTGAGATCCAAATAGATTCAAATTTTCAAACCAGGCCTGTCTTTATTTTCTATCAGATATCTCACTAACTTTGACAATGTAATATGCTGATACATAGTGAAAAACCTGTTATATTTGACTACCACAGATGTCTCTGTAGGTGTATGTGAAGAGCACCCATCATATTATCTTTGAATAATGAACAGCATTTAAGTTAACCAACTAACACTTCCTGATTTTTTTAAATTATTATTTTTATTAACATCAACACTGGATGATTATAAACTGTTAAATTATTTTAACATTCAGAAACATTCTTCATGGCACCTACCTGACGAAATAAGTATCTTCAACTATTTTTCTGCAGGTGGGTATATCCGGCCTATAAAACCAAAGTGATAAGGGCCCTAAACTCAATTCACCTTAACTCATCCCTGAATATTTAAATTCAGAGGGACTGCTAGCTGTAACACATCCTTTGTTGCTGCAGGAATCAAAGGAACAGAGGTTCTCTCAGGTGACCAGAACTCACATCACTCAAAACCTTAAAGCTCAAGGCAAGTACTTTGAACATGCTACATAATAAATGGCATTTATGAAGAAAACAGAACATATTTTTGTTCCAGTAACTAGTAAAATATACATACATATTCAAATTATACCAGGTCTGAAAAAAAATCATGGCCTGCTAATCATTCAGTAGTGGTTACTACATAGAACAAATGAAAATACCTTCTTTTCTTTTTTCTCCTGCCAGGACCCAGCTCCAGCGTGGAACCTTCATGGGCTGCAGCTTCCTTCAGGGCATATCCACCTGCTCTGGCGTGGGGTCCTCTATGGGCTGCAGCGTGGATATCTACTCTACCATGGTCCTCCATAGGCTGCAGGGGGACAACCTGTATCACCATGGACTTCTCCAAGGGCTGCAGAGAAATCTCTGCTCTGGTGCCTGGAATACCTCCTCCCCCTTCTTCTTCTCTCTGTTGGGTTTGTGTGGCAAGGTTTTGGTAGCTGGGGGGCTACAGGGGTGGCTTCTGTGAGAAGATGCTAGAAGCTTCCCCTATGTCCGATAAAGCCAATGCCAGCTGGCCCCAAGACGGACCTGACGCTGGCCAAGGCTGAGCCCATCAGTGACGGTGGTAGCACCTCTGGGATAAGATATTTAAGAAGGGGAAAAAACCTCAACAATGGCAACTTCAGCTGGAAAAAGGATATGTGAGAGAAACAACCCTGCAGACCCCCAGGTCAGTGAAGAAGGAGGGGGAGGAGGTGCTCCATGCCCTGGAGCAGAGATTCCCCTGCAGCCCGTGGGGAAGACCATGGTGAGGCAGGCTGTCCCCCTGCAGCCCAGGGAGGTCCACGGTGGAGCAGATATCCACCTGCAGCACAGGGAAGACCCCACACGGGAGCAGGTGGATGCCCGAAGCAGGCTGTGACCCCATGGGAAATCTGCGCTGGAGCAGGCTCCTGGCAGAACCTGTGGCTCTGTGGAGAGAGGAGCCCACACTGGAGCAGGTTTTCTGGCAGGACTTGTGACCCCATGGGGGACCCACACTAGAGCAGTCTGTGCCTGAAGGACTGCAGCCTGTGGGAAGGACTCGTGTTGGAGACATTCATGGAGGACTGTCTCCCATGAGAGGGACCCCATGCTGGAAGAGGGGAAGAGTGTGAGAAGTCCTGCCTGTGAGGAGGAAGGAGTGGCAGAAACAGTGTGTGATAAACTAACTGCAACCCCTATTCCCTGTCCCCCTGTGCTGCTGGGCAGGGTGAAGGAAGAGAAATCGGGATTAAAGTTAAGCCTGGGTAGAAGGGAGGGGTGGGGATAAGGTGGTTTGAGATTTAGTTTTTATTTCTGATTATTCTACTCTGATTTGATTTGTAATAAATTAAATTTATTTTCTCCAAGTCAAATCTGTTTTGCCTGAGATGGTGAGTGATCTCTTCCTGTCCTTATCACAACCCACAAGCCTTTTGTTATATTTTCTGTCCCCTGTCCAGCTGGGGGCAGGGAGTGATAGAGTGGCTTTGGTGGGCACCTGGGGTCCAGCCAGGGTCAACCCACAACATTCTCTCACCTTGGTGTCTGCAGAGCTGTTTCTCTCACATCTTCCTCAGCCTTCTCTCTCATAGATACTGCACAGCAGCTTTTTACCCTTTCTTAAATATGTTATCACAGAGGTGCCACCAGCATTGCTGATGGGCTCAGCTTTGGCCAGCGACGGGTCCATTTTGGAGCTGGCTTAACTTGGCTCTGTCAGACATGGGGACAGCTCCTGGTGTCTTCTCACAGAATCCACCCCTGGAGCCCCTTCCCACTACCATAACCTTGCCACGTAGACCCAATACAATGTTATTCAGTGTTTAATTTATATTTAACATTTTATGGTCTAGAAATAAAATATACCTGCACTTTTCAGTATTCCACTACTTGGTTCCAGACAAATTTCTATATAAAATTTTAGTTTCTTGTGTATGTCTGTGTGTGTGTTATAGATTATCATGATAATATTTCAAACCTAATCTTCTCACAGTCTTTCCCAGAGGCCTTATATAATTGATCTACTGAAAGTGTGACAGATTAGGTTCCTGCAGAAGTAGATAAAATGGCTTCCTAGGCATATGAGCTATTGTCTAATACCATCCCTTGAATCTCCATCAGAAACTGGAACTATTCTAAAATGATTTTGCTTGCTTCAGGTTAGATTGACATCAAATGCATGTGGTCTGTGTAAGCCAAATACTTCTGTAAACATAACAAAAAAGACAAAAGAGGAAATCAGTTTCCATTATTTACCTAAGGGTCCTACAGCAGAGAGAAATCATCCAGATAGTGTTACCAATGTAAAACATTGGATGCTAAAGTTAAAATTTAGGAAGTAAGGTATACAAAAGGTTCTTATATGCATAAAGCTAATAAGAAAAGTGACTAAGATAGAAATGGTCCAATTACACATTGCATTTCTTTTCCAGAAGTACTAAGACTAAATCATCTGAATGGTTGAATCATCAATAATATGATAACCCCCTGGATTCCTTGGTAGCAAGCTTAAGTTCTTGGCTTAGGTGGTTTAGGTACATTCTGTGCTATAAATTCTCAGATTACTTTCATTCTGGTTGTCAAACTGTTGAAAATCTACTTGAATTCTGAAGTCATCTTGACAATTACAGTGCAAGAGCTGAAAATATTAGCTTCAGTTTAAAAAAAGACTCGTATTTGAGGGAATGCATTGGTGCTAGAGCATTTAAAATACAATTTTCTCCATACTTAGAAAGGAAAAGAAAAATACATGCTCTAAACCTTTTATTTCCAGTATGCTGTGGCCAGACAGAGCAGCAAAAAGAAATTAAGCTGCTTGTCTGATTTCAGTGGATGCCTCTTAGGCTGTTTGGTTGGAAAGAGAGCCACTTTTACAAAGAAAATAGTGATGTAAGAGTCTAATACTAGAACTGTCTTTCAGGATCAGGATCCTAATTTTACAGAGGCGTTGCAGTCCTGAAACAAAAGTGTAAACTCATTCAGGCAACAGAGTTTCAAACACCTCTCTCCATGATATTTCCTTTTCCCTGTTGTAGTCTCAGAACCTTAATTAAGTTAGCATTTAGCGTGCTGGTTCCTATAAATCACAATTTAACACACAACTCTTCTGTTGTATAAGCATCTACATACTGCTATTGTGAATTCCTCTCCCAGAGCTGAGTCTATTTCTTCATAATTGCAGAAGCCATGACTTTGTAAAAGGTTAAGTATATGCAAAGCTTTCTAAATATGTTTTTACAAAATTTTGCATTGTAAGCTAGACTCACTGCCTTGTTAGCACAATTATACAATTTACTCTGATTTTAAGCTAAAGTCAGCTTTATTGTTTAGTTTTGCTGCATATACATCTAATTACATGAGATGTCTTATCAGATTTTCTGTTGATTCTTTAATATATGTCTTTGAGAAAATAAAAAGAGAAAAGGAAAAGTGGAAAATTAATTTATCAGTATTTAAATAAAGATTATGATACAATGGCAAATAAGAGATGTTCATTTAAACTGGAGAAGCCTCTGATAGTACATGAACTATAAAGTATAGACAGAGTTAGCTAAGAAGAAAAGAAGTCTTTAATTAGAGAGGAGGCAGCCACCTGGAGGTTTTCAGGGTGCTATGTTAGGACTGCCTTGGTGCATATTCTAGTTTGTGATCCTAGTACAAGAAGAAGATATGAAGGCAATTTTCTAAGTCACAGTGTTAAGACACAATCTTGACACAAAGGAATAATCAAATCCACAAAAAAATGGTTAACCTGAAGTAACAAGAAACTGTTTGAAACCTAAGGGATCTAAGACAAAGTTGTACTTTGTAGTATGAGTGACAAGAATTGAGGGCTCCAAACCAAGTACTCTTGAACTAGGAATGATTGTAAAGAAGAACATAACATTAAATGATTACTATATGAACATAAACCATCAAAATGCAAAGCTGAAAATAATAAATGACATTTTAGAAAATATTATCTATTTCCAGTTGAATTAGAGACATACTCATCTCACTCTATGAAATACTGCAGAGGATTCATCTAGAATATTTTATCCAGTGTTAAAAGATGTTAAGTTCAAACCGAAGGAAGAAGAAAAGACTCCTTTGGCCTATCAAGGAAATACAAACCCGTCACATAATAGAAAATTAAACACAAACTTTTAAAGTCAGCATGATAAAGATCGAGTGAACTGTTTTGGGTTTGGTTTTTTTTGTTTGGTTGTTTTTTTTTTCTTTATAGAAAGCTGAAAAGGTAAATATTAAGAGAAATTCCAGAATACTTTTTTTCATAAAGAACCCTGACCTTCAGACAGACTTTGATTTGATTATGAAAGGCTAGTACAGCTATGACATACTTTCCTGTGAATGCAGTTTATGGATTTAACTGGTTAGATGGCCTTTTCCATATGTCTTTTCCTCATTAACACAAAAGACCTCTAGATGACTCATTCTTCCCCCCTTCTTCTTACATGCATTTTATATGCAAGCATCTCATTAAGGCTGCTCTAAACTGTCCTATTTTCTTCTTAGTGTTTATACTCTAGTAATAGTTGAGGTTGTTCTCAAATATGTCATTCTGCCTACTTAATTGTTTCAGACAGTCTTTCCTCATTATCTTCTCAGCCTTAAAAATCCAAAAGCAGTGACTGGAAAGTGTTCAAAAAACTGTTCTTTCCATTTATCCTGCAAAGATAGTGCAACCATCAGTTATAGCTGAAAGGCAAAGTCTTGTTCAGCGAAAAGACAAATTAGGGTGAAAACAAGTATCATCAGTGAAGTAAACGTCAGTTAAACTTATAAAAGTTTATATAAATCCCTGAGGGTGTTTTAGTTGCCAATGAAATGTAGGAATCCTGTGTTCACTTGTTTGCTCTTTGGGTTTTTTGTATCTCTCCAGATCACTATTTATTTTGCTCCTGAAAGCAGTTAAAATGCTTTTGCTCTTTTAATTACAGCTCATGTTGTTTGACAAGTTTACATGTCTCACATTTTTTCCATTTACAGAAAAAATCACCTTCTATTTGGACTCAGGCCTCAAGTAGATGAAGATGATAGGCACTCAAAAAAAAAAAAAAGTTGTGGATTTTGGTTTTTGAGGTTTTTTTAATTATTATTATTCTCTATCATTAGTTGCAAGTTACATAAATTAGAATACCCAGGAGTTATAAATAAACATTTTTTGCATCATATTTTTCACATTCTAAATTATGCTCTTTAATATCAATCTACTCAGTGACTATTTTATTTTACAGGTCACTTCTGAACACCTGAAAAGTTACAATAGCTCTTTCTGAAAACTTGTTGGGACCCCTAAGCAAAAATTTTTCCATCTGCAGTATTGTATAAGCTAATCAAAAAAATGTTAGAAGCTGCACTTTTTTGTAGAGGCTACTTTGTTATAGGAGCAATCTCTCACAACCTTCTTAAAGCATTCACTGGTGCTGACTACATGGTGTCCCAGCTTCAACAGAATGGATGGGAATCATCTATACATTCAAGTGCTCCCTCAAGCAGTGGACTGTTCTTCAGGCCCTCTCCCACTTCCTCCTCCCCCTTTCTTCTCTGTGGATGCTCTAGAGTACTATGAGAAATTAGGTCTCCTTTAGGTTTTTTGAATGAAAGTATTTATTGGCATCTATACTGAATTGAACTCAATTCCGCTTGACAGTGGTATCAGCCTTATATCCATTAGACTGTATCCTTTAGAGCAATTAACCCCAGAGGTGCCAAGTTAATGACTGAAAAATCCTACAACATTAAATCACTCCCAACATATTCCTGTCATACCCATGAGATGCAACACATATTCTTGGCTTCATCCTATGAAATATCATGCTGGTGCACTGCAAAATACCTGTGCTCTATTTCAGAGAGACAACCATCAGCTTTTGAACAGTTTAGCCCTGAGCGATGGGCACATAAGACATACATCTTTGTTTCTGAACCAGCAAGTAACATTGGAGATTCAGCCTAGATGACTAAGGGCTAGCTGATTTTAACTTCCTTTTATTGTATATAGCTCTATTTCTATGTCAAACAACCTCACAGAGCAATTCACATCATCTTCAAGTCTTTGCAAAGGCCAAGTATCTTCTGATTCTAAATGTCTCCTAAGGCTTTTGGACTGAGATCACTGCATCATGTATGTGCAAAACTGTCCAGGGGAGATACTGTTATAGCAGCTTCAATACCACAGGATAGGGTACATCCCATATCTCATAAAAAAGGAAGAGGTAGATGGGAACAAAAGAAAATACTGTATTACAGAATAAATCTCATGGATGGCTCTTTTCTTCTGCATAGCTCCAAAGAAATGTCTAGATTTTTATTGATACTTCAGATTTGTGGTAGAGCTTTGCAACTTTTCTGTGGATGATGGAGGAAAATGGAAATTTCCAGAAAAACAAATTACTATGGGAGTAATTAATCTTGCCTACTTCTGTCTTTTGTCTATTCTAATTCTTCTACATTCTTTCTATAATTAAAAGAAAGAAATATGTACTCGCAAAGAAATAGTCAGTTCAATCTAAAAAAAATGTTTAAGACAGAAAGGATGAATTAACTGGAAGAGGCAATAAATTTTCATTAAATATGGAGAGAGTTTTCATGACTATCTTAGACTACATGACTGATTTCTGAAATAAAACATCTGAAATTATATGAAATTAATCCCATTAAATGTTAGTTGTAATCTAGATCCCTCAGCAATTAAGGGAGAGAGATCTGCCTTCAAATGTTGATTGATTCTATTTGAGATAACTATCTAAGACAAGGAAAATCAATGGCCTCCTGGAGACTTCAGTCTTTTGAGTATATATGTACTTATATAACTTTTTTACATTAGGAACATAACTTGTTTACATGCTTAAGGACAAGAGGACTACTTCCACCTAATCTGCCTTACTTTTTGCAGCTAAACGTAGGTGAGCAGAATCACCCTACAGGCTTCAACAAAAGAAAAAACCAAAACTATTTACAGCACAAGCTATACACAGACTGAGGAAGTGTATACTTCAGTGTATACTCAGTGTATACACTGAGGAAGTATATATTTCCATACTACGATTGCCACTTTTTTCAGATGTTATTGTTCAGAAAGCTTTCTTTCATAGGCAAATTATTTAATTAATTTTTGCCTTTAATTCAGACATTTTGTTTCTGGTTACATGAGCAAAAATGTGTAGATAAGGATTCCAAGGAAATGTTGTCTAAGTAAACACAACATTATTTATGTATTTCCTTAGAAATGCGTAGCAACCATATCGCTTTTAAACAGGAAAAATAGACTGCGACCAAAGACATTGAAATGAATAACAGTGAAATTCATACATACATTTAATATTCCACTAAATGCTATAAATTTCTTTCAAATAGTCAAAGGGAAATGCAACTATCTTTAAAACTTCTTGCGAAGAAAACTACTGCAACATATTAAAAAGTTCCTTATGTCCTAGCAATAGTTATAATTCACAGTTTAAATTGAACTTACAAATGTAGTACATTCATTACATCTTCATTGATTATGTATAAAGGCAAATACAGGCCCTCATTATATTTGTAATGGGTTGTATTTTCATTCAGACATGAATTCCTTACTGCTTTGTGTTTTGTGTGGTAATTTATTGCTATGCAGCTAAAACAAAAATGTTTCCAAAGGAACTTTCCACTTTCTCCAACATCCATGTCAGTATATTACACTTATACTTCATGAACTAAGCTAAATTTTCTCACGCTGTAATTTGATACATAATTATTGACTTCAGTATAACTGAAGAAAACTACACATTAGCATTTCAAATAAATTTGATCTGTGTTGCACCATGAAAATACATGTATGTCATGGTTTAAGCCTAGCCAGCAA
>NW_010973220.1:2911445-2972947 GCF_000737465.1 Haliaeetus leucocephalus
CTACCAAAACCCCGCCACACAAACCCAAAACACCTTTTCAGAGTGAGTCATTCGGCACCTAACAACTGGCTGTCACCATCTCTGGTGCTCACAGTCTGCCTGTCTCACAGATTCTCATGAGTTTGCAATTTTTTGACTAAACTCAAAGTAGTCCTCTGTTCTTGTAGCTAAGGAGCAACCTTATTCTACAGGGCTAGCTAATGTCTATATGCTAACACTGTTGGCAGCCAGGCCCAAATCATGCTAACTGAAACAGCCCTAAATGTCCAGTAGAAACTTAGATACCTAGTTCACATGGAACTTAGATACCCAGTTCCCATGATTTTACATGCATTTGGTTACACAAGTTTAGGTGCCTGTCAGCAGCAGATGAATTCAACATCCATAGATGGCATTTGCCAGGTGGGGAATATGGTCTTTAAAATCAGAGGCCTGTCAATACATGCAACCCCTTCTGTGCTCAGTTACAGGATGGGCCCCAAATTAAGGTTACATAATGGAAGGGAACAATACAGCACATCAGTGTTATAGCTCATAGAGGGGGGGTACTTCCACACACAGTACCGTTCAGCCACATGATACAGGGAGGCTGCAGCTGAGCGTGGCAGAACAAGTCATATGGCTCTGCATGGGACCAGGAGTACAGAAGAAACATAGAGGAAAGGCAGTATAATCACCTCCTTTTAGGTGGCAGTCAATACAAAGGGAAGGGATGTCTTCAGTAATGAATTATTGCTAAAATAATCCCCAAAGTTGTTATTGTTAGAATAATTTTAGTCTAATTAAACCAGTTACCTGAATCTTGTTTTTCCATCTGTTTGAGACGTGTTTGCTTATGTGTTGTCATATAGAACTATTCCAGTGTACCAACTGCATATGATTTAAAGTCTCTGTCTGACTCAATACTGAAACATTGTATAATCTCTGTGCTTGCCCTTTGTATAGAGGCAAAATCTACCTCATATGTTTAAAGAACTATTAAATGCTGATGACACAATGGGAATTAATTTCACATCAGGGCTCTTGGTGAAGACAATAATATCAGATGAAGAAGGATTTTTACATTGTGAAAATGACCCTTGACACTGCAATATTATCCACACTGGTTTATTATCAGAAACAAACCAAGCTGCTTCTTGCAACAGAGCAATCAATTACTGCTTTCTTATTCTGGACTTAGTTGTATTCTGCACTTTATTCTTTGTTTCTTGTTGCTCTGTTTGAAGAGAGAATCATATTCTCCAAGCTGATGTAGTATGTGCTCTGCTTCTTTCAAAGATGGATAATTTATCAACTCAGTAGACTTTACTTATGAACTATCTATATACACTCATACATTTTAAATGTGCACATGTGTGAAGACATCTTACATAATATATCATCATAAAATAAGAATAGTAGATAACCTGCTTAGCTCTTTAATTTAATCTTAAAGCCAGATGCTTCTTTACAATCCATTTTGTGGTAGAGGAAGAGATATATTTTTTTTTTCCTTAGAGGCATACATTAGTTCTTATGCTTTTCCGTATGGATATAACCCATTTCAAATCTACCTCTGAGATAAATTTTATCACTTATTTTCCCCATTTGTTCAATATTATCTTTATACTAAGTTCAGAAGTAGTAACTTCTGTAAAAAGTAGATTCTGTAGATTTATTTGTATACAAGTTAACTTTATATGCTTGTGCAGAAAATAAAATTGCAGAAGCTGTTTGATACAAAGCAGGAAACAATGGCAAATAAAACTAAACATTATATTGGCCTATAATCATAACTCAGAGATTATCTCACCAAACTCATGTCCATTCAAAAGTCCTTATAGAGAAATTAATTATTTTCCTCTATGGCTAGCTGAAACTGGTTTGTACGTAAACCACTGTGGTAACCTATCAGTTTCTGAAGCAACCTTGGATGATGCTAAAGTTACTTAACGATAGACAAAAAAGGAGGATATAGTGAGAAAAGTACCTACTTCTTTTAATTTGGGGTTTGTTGCTTCCTTATAGTCCAATTCTTTCTGCAAGTACCTAAAGAAATATCCTAGAAGTGAGGTAGTAGGAGTAATTTCAATAAGTCTTTGTTCTTTAGCTTTGAAAACTGGCCAGGAGCTTTTTGTCAGTGGATACTGTGGCAGAAACTCCTGGAAGTACAACCACAGGATCACATCAGGGGCCCCCAGAGTAGAAATACAAATCACAGTTGGTCAGTTACTGGTCAGTTAAGGAGAGCAACCATGAGATCTCAGTAGAACCAGTAACAGGGAGAGCAGAGAACATGAATCCAACATGAGTAAAATGACCCATGTATGGTAAATATACATAGATGGTAACAAGCTTGTTCCCTACAAGAATGGGAACAAAAGAACAGAGAGGAACTGATTCAAAATTGTCTCCCTGGGTACAAATACCCCACCAAATCAAAACCACTGTTTACCAACAGCAAGTCCTCCCTTCTCTCTGGTAGACAAAAAGCCTTGCTATTCATCACATTTTGCTCCTGTATCTAAGCATCATATGTAATGTATTATCTCTTACTATATAATTGGGTTAAATAAGTCAGTCTTCTAAAGAACTCTGTGTGTATGTGTTTTCTGCTTGAGTCTTCCCACATGCGTTACTGAATCATTATAAACTCAAGTTTATCAATGTCATGTTTTATATGGCCTTTGCACTGCACAACTGCATGTTCTCTGAATGAGGGTATATCTTAGATTAGACAAACACAGGGTATATCTTACATTATCCAAACACAAATGCTGCTTCAGAAAGTCATATACAACTCCTAAATATAGATTTCCCTATGACCTGTAGGATAACTCTTTTATAATTGCATTTTATTGTAGTAGATTTATAGAAGATAAAGGATATAGCTTTAAGTTGATGTTTGATCTTCAAAGAGCAAATAGTTGAATACTCAGTGAAAGTAAAAGGCTCAGTCTTCAGCAGCTGGTTAAGAATTTTTTAAACTACAAGACAAATTCTACACATTCCTATGCATAACACTAAAACAAATGGAATTAGTAGTCCACAAATATTCATTGGGCACCTGTCTGCATTGAATAAAGCAAGGACTTCAGCTCTTCATATATAATAAAGAAAATAAGCTAAGAATGCAGAGGTGAATTCCTCAACATAGTGTGAATTTATGAATCACTGGTAATATCTCTATTTACACAAGGTGAATATATGGGCCAAATTCTTATTTAGCTTTAAACTTGTTCCAGTGTTAAAACAAATCCTATTTTTACAGACTGAATCACATTTCCTTCTCATTGACTTAAAGGAAAGTTAGACATATATTGTAGAATTATAGAATCATTGAGGCTGGAAAAGACCTTTAAGATCATTGGGTCCAACCTTTAACCTAACACTGCCAAGTCCACACTAAACCATGTCCCTAAGCACCACATCTACACGTCTTTTAAATACCTCCAGGGACAGTGACTCCACTACTTCCCTGGGAAGCCCCTTTTGGTGAAGAAATTTTTCCTAATATCCAATCTAAACCTCCCCTGGCACAACTTGAGGCCATTTCATCCCATCCTATCACTTGCTACTTGGGAAAACAGACCGACACCCACCTCGCTACAACCTCCTTTCAGGTAGTTGTAGACAGCGATAAGGTCTCCCCTCAGCCTCCTTTTCTCCAGACTAAACAACCCCAGTTCCCCTCAGCCGCTCCTCATAAGACTTGTGCTCCAGGCCCCTCACCAGCTTTTTGCCCTTCTCTGGACACACTCCAGCACCTCAATGTCTTTCCTGGAGTGAGGGGCCCAAAACTGAACACAGTATTCAAGGTGCAGCCTCGCCAGTGCTGAGTACAGGGGGACGATCACTTCCTTAGTCCTGCTGGCTACACTATTTCTAACAGAAGCCAGGATGCTGTTGGCCTTCTTGGCCACCCGGGCACACTGCTGGCTCATATTCAGCCAGCTGTCAACCAGCACCCCCAGGTCCTTTTCTGCCAGGCAGCTTTCCAGCCACTCTTCCCCAAGCCTGTATCATTGCATGGGGTTGTTGTGACCCAAGTGCAGGACCCAGCACTTGGCCTTGTTGAACCTCATACAATTAGCCTTGGTGCATTGATCCAGCCTGTCCAGATCCCTCTGTAGAGCCTTCCTACCCTCAAGCAGATTAACACTCCTGCCCAACTTGGTGTCATCCACAAACTTACTGACGGTGCACTCGATGCCCTTGTCCAGATCATTGATAAAGATATTAAACAGAACTGGCCCCAATTCTGAGCCCTGGGGAACACCACTTGTGACTGGCTGCCAATGGGATTTAACTCCATTCACCACAACTCTTTGGGCTCGGCCATCCAGCCAGTTTTTTACCCAGCGAAGAGTACACCATTCCATGCCACGAGCAGCCAGTTTCTCCAGGAGAATGCTGTGGGAAATGGTGTCAAAGGCTTTATGAAAGTCCAGGTAAACATCCACAGCCTTTTCCTCATCCACTAAGTGGGTCACCTTGTCATTGAAGGAGATCAGGTTACTCAGGCAGGACCTGCCTTCCACAAACACACGCTGACTGGGCCTGATCACCTGGCTGTCCTGTACGTGCCATGTGATGACACACAAAATGATCTGCTCCATTACCTTCCCCAGTACCGAGGTCAGACTGACAGGCCTTTAGTTCCCCAGATCCTCCTTCTGGCCCTTCTTGTAGATGGGCATCGTATTTGCTAATCTCTAGTCAACTGGAACCTCCCTGGTTAGCCAGGACTGCTGATAAATGATGGAAAGTGACTTGGTGAGCACTTCCACCAGCTCCTTCAGTACCCTTGGGTGGATCCCAGCCAGCCCCACAGACTTGTGTGTGTCTAAGTGGTGTAGCAGGTCACTAACTATTTCCCCTTGGATTATGGGGGCTTCTTTCTGCTCCCTTTGCCTGTCTTCCAGCTCAAGGGGCCAGGTACCCTGAGAACAAGTGGTCTTACTATTAAAGACTGAGGCAAAGAACGCATTAAGTACCTCAGCCTTTTCCTCAGCCTTTGTTGCTATGTTTCCCCCTGCATCCAACAGAAGATGGAGATTCTTCTTAGCCCTCCTTTTCTTGTTAATGGATTTATAGAAACATTTTTTATTGTCTTTCACAGCAGTAGACAGATTAAATTCTAGATGGGCTTTGGCCCTTCTAATTTTCTTCCTGCATAGCCTCATGATATCTTTGTAGCCTTCGTGAGTGGCCTGCCCCTTCTTCCAGAGGCCATAAACTCTCTTTTTTTTTCCTGAGTTCCAGCCAAAGCTCTCTGTTCAACCAGGCCCGACTCCTTCCTCACCAGCTCATCTTTCAGCACAGGGGGACAGCCTGCTCCTGCACCTTTAAGATTCCCTTCTTGAAGAATGCCCACTCTTCCTGGAGTCCTTTCCCCTTCAGGACTGCCTCCCAAGGGACTCTGTCAACCAGTCTTCTAAACAGGCCAAAGTCCGCCCTCCAGAAGTCTAAGGTTGCGGTTCTGTTGACCCCCCTCCTTACTTCTTCATGAATCAAAAACTCTGTCATTTCATGATCACCGTGCCCAAGACAGCCTCCAACCATCACATCACCCACAAGTCCTTCTCTGTTCACAAAAAACAGGTCCAGCAGGGCACCTTCCCTAGTTGGCTCCCCCACCAGCTGTGTCAGGAAGTTTTCTTCCACACACTCCAGGAACCTCCTAGACTGTTTCCTCTCCACTGTATTGTATTTCCAGCGGATGTCTGGTAAGATGAAGTCCCCCGTGAGAACAAGGGCTAGAGATTGTGAGACTTCTCCCAGCTGCTCATAGAATATTTCATCTGCCTCTTCATCCTGGTTGGGTGGTCTATAACAGACTCCCACCATGATACCTGCCTTGTTGGCCTTCCCTGTGATTCTTACCCATAAACACTCAATCCTATCATCACCATCATTAAGCTCTAGACAGTCAAAAGTCAAAAGTTATAGTTGTAATTATATCATCAGGTATGTGTAATTATTTATCTATGGTTTCTCAATAATATTAATTCCATTAAGCTTAATGGGAAACCTGAAAATTATTCTTTTTGTCAATGCAAAAATTGACACACTTAAAACTCTACATTTTAATTTCATCATTATAAGTGTGGAAAATAAGAGTGAAACAAATTATGTCAGTGAACATACATGAAAGGATCAAATGTGGATCTAGTCCAAAGCGAGACTTAGTTTATGTTCTTTTTCCTCATCCTCTAAATCTTGCAGAGCACTATAGGATAGCTCTGGTTTTGGCCAAGTTTACACTAATATCTACTCAATGAAGATGAGCCTGTCTAAAGATCTACAGCAAAGCAAACTTTCATAGCTGCTCCAGGCATGTTTTTCTGTGTATGTCAAATAGTTTACATAAGAAATATAATACATTCCAGATTGCTTATGAAGAGTGATAACATCAACCAACTACTAAACACTTTCTTTAAAACAACTTGTAAACACCAAATATGATTACCAAAATAAATCAGCAGTTAAATTTTTTTATTAGTGTTTATAAAAGTCCAAATTGCTTCATTTCCTCAGAAAGCAAAACATGGAAGTGGTATAACATTCTAATCCCAAGTGGAATGTGGTATATTTATGGATAATATATAGAACAGAAAAGAAGCAAGTTCAATGCACACACTTTTTAATCCATAATTTTATCACTGTGTTGGAAACGGTAACAGGTATAAAGGAATGAAACATGGCTGGCATTCATTGAATAAATAAAATCTATATATTTCTGCTAGCTGACCAAGAGGTTTTAATTTCATTTTTAAAAGACAACAATAAAGATTCAGGAAAATAGTTGTTTTTTGCAATATAATATAATGTATTTACTTTTACCATACTTAGATTAATACTAACAAAGACTACTTTTTATACCAGAGGAATAATTAGGAAGCCACAACCCTAGAGATTTTGGTAGGAGTGTTTAGAATGCTTTATAATCTTTATAATGTTGAGGGTTTTTTTTCTGAGTCTTCTGTTCCTCTTTCTAGCGCTTTTTTCTTTTTTCCTGACTAGAAATGTAGAAGGACTGGAGCATGATTCAGATTTAAAAGTTTTGATCCATTCAGAAGTACGCAGAGATTTGTCTTCCTAAAAGGTAAAGCATTTCTGTTTCCTCATGCTTTATTTAGGTCATGTTTATTAATAACGGTATATATAACTGTAGTTCATAAGTCTACAGAATTATGAAGTATTTATCTTAATTTAAAGAATAGAACCAAAACAATTTGCATACAATGTTGAAAAAGGTCATTATAATTTAAAGCTAAAGAATGCCTTAAATAAAAATCAGATTCTGATTACTAACCTCTTTCTTCAGTTTGTTCAGCCTAAGTACCCAAAGGTCCAGTCAAAGTTGTCACCCCCTTGTGATGTTCACTGTACAAATATACTCGCTCTCATGGATTATTCCTATCTCAAAAAGCATTTTTCATGGTAAATATTGACAAATGCATGTGAATATATGACTGTTTTGAAAATATAGAAGTAAAGGCTGACATTAAATATAACTTTTTAGATGTTAACTTGAGAAACTGATGGCATTATCCACAACACACTGCACAGTGCCTCTCTTATTAACCAAACAATCTGGGAACTATTGAGAAATCTCTTATAGCAAGGCTCATTAATTGAAATATGTGGCAATAAATGTCCCTGTCGTATTTACTATCATGCTGTTCCATATTACATAAAAGATTACTTCCATATAATCTCTGTGTTACAGGCATACATTTAGTATGCAATATCCATTATGAACTTTTGTTATGCGTTGGAGAGTTCTCCAGAGTGCTGAAATTTTATGGAAAAAAATATAATATTTTTTTTTTCTGGAAGAAATCATTTATTAGTTGCAAAATGTTCAGCAGTAAAATAGTCTGATCTGAAATATAAACTGAGATGTGTACCTAGAGGTGAAAGTATCCAGAGGTGAAAGTAAATGCCAGTAGGCCACTTAAAATGCAAGAACCCAAACATTATTTCAGCTATGTGTCATGTGGGGGGAATATGCTTCTTGCTGCAACTCATTTGTTGCAGGGTAAAATATCTTAGTTCATGTAGTTTAAACAAAATCAGGCCTGAAATGGTGAACTTACTTAGACAACCTTCATAACCATAACTCTTTAGCCCTGCAGTATACAGTATCGCCACAGCCAGTAACAAACCACAGACTGTACTGAGTTTGCAAGGCCTCAGGACTGAAGCTTGTCATGCCTGTTCTGTGTTAACTTTTCTTGACATGCCTGATGCTTTGTTTTACTTGGTTTAACTGTTACAGAATTTTTTTTTCTGATCAGGTGTCTATGGCTAATTTGTTTTCCATATCATTGTATGGTAAAGCCATAGTTTTGTACAAAGAGGAGAAAGTGTGGTGAGAGACTAATTTGTGCCAGAGCTTAGCACTAGTGACTAAAGTAAATTAAGCCTTAGGCCACATTAATTGTACTTTAGTCTTGATTTTTATCTATGGAAATATAACAGGTAGGTAAGGAAGTGTAAGTAAAACTTTAACTACAGGATATTCTGTAAGAAAAGATAAGGAAAAGTCTCAAGACACAGATGCAAAGGGTGCCTGGAGGCTGCGAGAGCAAATCAGAAGAGAAGACCCCAGATGCTGCAAATAGAACTGGATGAGCAGAAGTGCCATCAGGAAATCAGAAGACCTACAGAGACTATAAAATCCAGTAATAATCAACAGGCAGGGTCCCTCTTTGGAGGCACCCAGCTTGAGTTTTATTTTCTATTGCATGTTAAACATAGTAGAAGAAAGTATACTGATTCTTTTATTAAAGTGGAACCTAGGGACAAGTCCTGTTGAGGTGTCATCTGAATAATTCCTACCATGGTCTAGGTGGTGACTGCATAATTCTTACAACAGAAAGAAACAGTTATTCTATGCAGAGTGAGATACAACTCTAACACAGTGACATAGTGTAGAAAAATACAGCCCTGGTATGCTAGCAGAGGCCTTCAGAAGTGGCAAGAGAGGATGTGGCATAAAGGACCACAGGCATGGGACGATAAGGCATGGGCCACTGGTTTAGCACTATAGACCCTACAGCTGTAAACAACTCACCTGTGGTTATCTAAAGAAATGCAGACGGGAGCTGGACAAAACTGATTTTCATGTGTAACAAAGAGAACCAAGAAATAGCATTGAACAGACATAAAGCACACCAGATACAGTAAATTTAGCTGTAAGATGGAGTTGTGGACCAACAAAGAAAGAGTGGATATGTAAAACATGAACAGACACATAAAAATGGCCCCAAGCAGATCCTGGGGGGCGGGGGGGGGAGAAACTATCAATATTAGCATCATATTCCTCCTGCCGAAGGACTGCAGATTCTCACTGGCCATAACATACCCCTGCCACCAGTGCTCTGAAGCCACTAAGCTTAGGACTCAGAGAAACAGTGGAAAGATGAGCATAACAACCTGGACAAGGGGTAAAAACTATAAAGTGTGTGTGTAAAACAATTCTAACTGTGTTACCATAATTAAGCTTTTTTTTTTTTCATATCAATCTTTCTTTCTCCTCCTTTCCCTTTCCCTCCTTCCCCCTCCCCACCCTTGTAATAATTTGGTCTGAATTAGCAATGTTTTCTGGATTACACTGTTACAATTTTCAATTACATTAATAATAAATCCTTGCTTTTATATTTAAGGAATGTTTCCTCTTCATCCATAAATAGGATACTAAGTGTAACATAAATAAATCCAAAAAGTTCTGACACAGAAACACACACTCCCTTCCCTGGCTACGGGGGATTGCTCCTGCAGAAGACATGGCTGCTCCAGCTTTATGTGACTCCTGCTGCTTCTGGTCCTGTGACAACGCACCCACCATTGAGGATGTGCCCCAGAAGGTGTCCCCACATATCAAAGTGGGGGCCCTGCATGCTCCCCCTACACTGCCAGCCCACTATTGAGTGCAGGCTGCTCCTGGCATCCCACAGGGAATTGGCACCTCCCAGCCTGGACAGGGGTCAGGTTGTCTTGGCTTTCTCTGTGAAAGCAGAATTTTTCCTTGTGATCATACAATTTTCAACAGATTTTTTTCCAGTTCTGAAGGGGAATTTCTAGTCAAAACCAGAGAAGAGGAAACAGTTCTGTACAGAAAAAACAACACTTCTATTTTTTGTTGTCAAAGGTAAGAACTGAAAAAAAATTACTTGAAGTATGTTCTTGACTTGAACTCAGACCTTTAAGAAAAATTACCTGTTAGCAGCTTCAGTATATTAATCACCAGGCCATTCTCTCACTAAATAGTAGGCAATAGCAGGCAGGTGGTGTTTCACTTGCTTTAGTAAAAATAAATAAATATAACCTGTGTGAAAAGAAAAGGACTTTTTCTTTATTCCTAGGTACTGTGGCACCAACAATTCAGATCCTGAAATTGTCCTAAGTTACCAGAGACTACAGCTGAACAAAAAGAATCTGAAAAAGTACTTATTCAATTAATTTAGCTCTTTTCTTTTTTGGCATATGGTCTACAAATGTAAATGATGTCTTGAAATATAGGAGACTAGATTGAGGCTAGAAAGGTTAATACTTAAGGGCATGAAATAGTTTTTTGAATCTGAAATCTATTTGCAGTTCTTCAAGAACTCATTTGGGAAAATAATGTCTAGTCTGTGACTAGTCACTTGATGTATTTAATGTTAATGGTTTGCTGTTGAGACTATTTAAGTGGTGACCTTTCACATAATATTGTTTTTGCTCTCTGATTACAGTCTTTAATCTTTATAAATGAATAAAAATGAATGAAAGAACCCTTGGGACTTGAAGGAGTTGGACTGGGGAGCAATACCTATGAAAAAGACAGATTGCAGGAGATACTCCTCTAAGAAGAAGTTTAGAAGATTTAGTAACGTTTTGCTGTATTCTCTCTTCTCCAATTACAAATGAAATATATTATATATGGCTACCTAGATTATTCCCAGATTAAATATAACTATGTTCATTCCTGATAGGAAAAGAATGAATGAGACAATTTTTTTTAATGTTTTTAGACTGTATTTTTTTGTTTTTCATTCATGAAGAGCATCCAACTTCCGGGTCACACTGACATTCAGTTTAGTTTAAACAAAATATACAAACAAGGCTACATATTAAAAAATCATTATAAAAAATACCAAGGTTGAAATCATAATCTCTCTGAACTCAATGGCAAAATCTTAGTATTACCTTACCAATATTAGGATTTCAACCTTTTCTATATCTCATCGGCAGGAATGATATGGGCATACAATTGCCTTTTCACTTTTCACTTTGGCTTCTTCAATAAGCAGCAGGTTTCTATAAAATGTGAAGTTACAGTCATACACACACACAGAACAGTAAAATCATGTGAGGCAAAGGTCTGTGACTAATGCTTCTGATCGAGCCTTGGAAAACTGGGTTGTAAATTCTGACTTTGGCATAGACTTCCTATCAAATGTTACTCAATACTCAAAGGCTGTGTTCACAAAAGGACATGGAATTGTAAGGTGGTTGTTAGCCATTTTTCTTCCTCTGAAAAACACAGCCTCAACTTAGATACCTGACCTCTCCAGGTGCTTAAGCATAGACTCCTGAAAATCAGAAAGGCAGTAGAAAATTATGAGAAAAAAAATTTAACCTAAGACCTCCTTCCTCAAGATTTTAGATCTTTGGTTTGGGATGTATGCGTGTCGCTGATTCACAGTTCTGAATATTTGCTTTGAAATAGACATTCATTTCAATAGCATCTCCCAATGCAAGGTCCTTTTTTCTGAATGTAATTGCCCAGGTTTCAGTTTTCTTTTCTGTTTGTAGATGCAGGGGATGGTTTTGACCCTGCTGCTTCCAGCTTCCCCAAGAAAATCAGTGATTATAGGGATTTAATATTCCCATTTGGGAAAACAGTTTCACTTTGAATTAAAACAGAGGTAAAATGAGGAAAGGGAGAAAAATGTGAGAATAACTATGGCATTCATTATAGGAAATGTTTAAACATTGACTGGTGTAGAAGTAAATTCTATGACCTTTAGTTTTGAATTAGTTTGCATGCCTCTGGCTGGCCTACTGAACATTTCAATGTGCAGGGGCGTGGGGGGTTGACCCCTGCCAACAGTCAAACACCCACCCAGCTGCTCTCTCACTTCCCCCTCACCAGAGAAGGATGGGGTAGAATATAAGAGAGTGAGAACACTCATGAGTCAAAAGAAAGGCAGGGAAACCACTTACCAATTACTATAACAGGCAAAACAGACTTCACTTGTGGAATTTAACTTAATTTAAAATATTTAAATACTGATTTGGGTACTGTCAAACAGACAAGGCGAATATTTAAAAGCCTGTGGAAAAGACCTTTCCTCCCTCTTTCCCAGGCTCAGCTTCACTCCAGACACCTCCCCTCCTGCCTTCCTGGTCTCCACTCACCTTGTTATCACCTCAGGTTACTCTCAGTCCCTTTGGTGAGGCAACAGGTGTCAGAGGAGGTTAGGATCAGGGCATAGCAGTTTATTTCTGCCGCTCCTTGTTTCTTATTCTTTTCTTCTGCTAATCCTTCCTTCTTACTCATTGTGTTTCCTCCAGCATTGGTCCTCCCTGGGCTACAGTCCCTTCAGGGATATCATCAGCTCTGCTACGGATCACCCCTTATTTCGCTTGTCCTTGTTGTTCCTTTGTCTCAGTGTTTACTGCCCTTTCTTAAACATATTTCCACAAAGGCACCGCCATCTTGTCTGAGAGGCTGAGCTGTGCCCTGGGGTGGGTGGGTTGGAGCCGGCTGGAACCAGCTGTGTCCGGCACGGGGCAGCCCCAGCCGCTCCTCACAGAGGCCACCTCTGCAGCACCCCACCTGCTACCAAAACCTTGTCATTTACACCCAATACAAAGGGAAGAGTTTTTCACCCATGAATGCTGAAGTATTTTCCAGACCGAGTTGCTGGAGTAAGCCATGGAACCCAGCTATGTCACATTTCAGGTGAAGGTCTGGGGTTTAATAATTTTCTCACTTTACAGAACTCAACTGGAAAGTTTGCAAGGTACACATATTTTGGCAAAGTATTTTACTAGTGCACTCTATATAGGGGCATTTATTTGTTTTGGAGAGGCTTTGATTTCATATATGTCCTGTAAGAAAGCTTGTACTTCTGGAAAGATGCCGCAGAGGATCTTTGTATCATTTTGCATGTGTGTCAGATTTGGCTTGTTCCTGCCTTGCCATCTCTCAAAATGAATTGCGCTTTAGACTTAAAGATACTGCATTTAAATTTTCTTCCTTGTAACCCAGTAAACACCCTGGAATATTATCACTTGCCTGTCTTGCTCTGGTGAGGACACTGGCAGTTGCTGCACTTTGGCACTGTTGGAGGTATTACATCTTAGATTTGATGGCAATAGATATCTGATTCTGACTGGGTACTTTGGGGTTACAGAAATACTAAAAATAATTAGTTAGGGGTTATAATTTAGTTAAAACTATTATGAAATCCTGGTTGAAGGTATTTTGGAAGCATTTGATTAAGTATTACTAAGTAAACAACTGGAGTACATTTAGAGCTTAAGTATTAATTTTGTTTGCATAGAAAAGGAGTAATTCTTTGCCCAAAGAATTAAAAGAAAGGCAATTTCTGTAAATGTTTTGCTGTACTTTCTTGTCATTGGAGTTGTGTAGCATGCAAAATCACTGCTGTCTACCTACATATTCATATAGGAATCATCATGAAATCCATATATAATGCAAACAAAGGTTTTCCAAATAGTGGTGACAAAAGTCTGCACAGGTCTTTTCAAGCAGACAAAGCTGTTGGGAATACTAATCAATGAACATTTTGAAAAATAACTGGTGTCTAAATCTGTATGTTTAATCAAATAGAAATGCTTTCATAACTGTCCCAGCTAAAGATAAGTAATTAGTTTCCACGAAAACAAACACCACTAAAATATTTCTTAATGGAGGTATTGCTGCAGCTAAAATGCCATGACTGTATTGGCTGCTTTAACTAATCTGACATTGAGTCCAAGGCTTACAAAGTCAACACAACACTTAGGACATTATGCTTACTTAGCCACATTGTTTGAACGACCTGCTTCAGAAGCTAAGTCAGTCAAGATTTATTAGACAATTCCAACAAAACATACAGAAATATCTATAAGTACTGCTTGCAAGTTGAAATGTCAAGAACAGAAACAAACACTTCCAGAGATGCTATCTTTACCTGAGGAAATTTTTAAATAATTCCTTCACAGAATTTTGATATAAATGATGTCCTCGTGTGCTGTCAAACAACATTGATGTTGTCTTTTTTTAACCTATGCTAAACTATCTTTTTGCTTCTATATTGCTGAACTTTTTTTTCTTTGAGTCAGTGACTAGTGTATTTTATACATTAGTTTTCTGTTTATGAGTTATAGTACTTGATACTGAAACACTGTGTCATTAATATTCTATAAAGAGACCGAGTTGTCCTTGATTTTCTTGCTGCATAGCTGGTATATGGGAAAATGAGAAAAGCTATTTCTAAGCCCTCTTCCACTTCAAAATAAAAGAAATATTGTTATAGACAAATATTATTTGTATTATTGTTTTTATATTTATTGTTTCTATCTTGTGCATTAAAATATTATTTAAAGGCTATAAGACAAGTGGATGAAAATAATGGAATTAATATACAAAAGCTAAAGCAGTATACTGAGAATTTTCATCACAGCTCTAGCTTTATATTCAGGCTCCTTGTAAAGCATGAAGAACAAAAGGGATTTTAATCCTTTGTGCGTGGCCTCACACGTTATATGTATGACACCAAAATACTATGGCCTTGAATCAAGAATGAAAACTGCCCCAAAGTATTCAGGAAAACTGTCCAAAACTTAATGGGAAGACTTTGGTCAAGTAAAACATTTCAGCAGGTGGATCTAGACTGCTGGTGGAAATCTAAATGCAGCTACTACTACTACTACTACGACGACGACGATGACAACGATGATGATGATGACATGAGAAATTAAGAAAGCATTATTTAGGTGCCTTAAGACAGGCAATCTAGTCTTCTGGAAAGGTAATACACTGATTTTTCAAAACCTCAGACAAACACATACAGACTGAATGTTCATTTTATGCTTGCTGTTTCTGACACAGATGGGATAGACTGGATTTGTTTCACATAGACAGTCCAGCTGCAAATTTTCTTATGCAGAAGGCCTAATATCAAATGCATGGTTCCTGAAGCTTCCAGATGTGCCTATGTTGTCCAGTCTGCCAGCTGAAGTCACACTGTATTAACTGAATTTACCCAGAATACACATCAAATTAATACTGGACAGTTAGATCTAAAAACAGTCTATGAGAATAACTAGGAAGTATAGAAACCAAGGAGAAAGATTTACAGAATTTAAAAAGACCAAGGAGGACAACTTCCATTAGAAGGTTTTCAACCATTTTAAATCAATAAAGAGGGCTAAAATAAACCCACTGTCCCTGCTGTTGAAGACATTTTATTTTATATAAAATACTTTAAAAATCACAAAGAAAAATACTTACTAGCTAGGTGCCTCCTTTTCCCAAATGATTAATTTTTTATTAATTTATATGAGTCCAATTAATATTTACTGGAAGTGAAAAAGGTAAAAGAAAAGTGATAACCTGTTCTTGCCAATTAACCTCTTCTCTGCTAGCTAGAATATTAAGGTATACAGTGCAAGCAGGATTTCAGGGCCCTTTTTGTGGTGCAAATAACCAGTCTGGGCCTCTTGCATCCTATTTACTGTGTACTCTAAATCCTGGACTCTTACTCCAAGGAAAGCACTTAATCTTTCACTTTCTTTTGAAACAGTTAGATTTGTGTTCATCACCTGTAGGAACTTTCTCTATTGCTAGCACAATATGCCACATTACAAAAGATATATTTTTTATGTCACCTCCTCTGTCATTCATACAACACAGGTATGACAACTACAGTGGCTGTTTATGCAGAAAAGTAAGCTGCAGAACAATTTCATTGATATCTTGATTGCATCAGTATGCAATGAAGAAAGCCTCACCACTGGACCAGCCAGGTTTCCACAGATTAATAGCAAATATTCCCTGAAACAGATGTGATCTGATAAATGCTCCACAAAAACATCAGTTCTTGGGACAAAATTTAGGAGGTCAGTATTGAGCAAGTCTAATCATCATGGTAGCTGTGGGTTGTTTATGTCTAAGCACAACATTTTATGGCTCAGACTCTGTTGACAGTCTGACACTGTTGACCAATATATTTTAATGCAAGGTTTAAGACTACCCAGACTTAAACAGTATGGACTCCAAACCAGTGATGCATATCTCTCTCTTCTCCATCCCCATCTGTGCTATTGGTATTTAGCTAGACAGAACTTAAGAACATAAAGGGATTGAAAAGAACAGTGTTAAAGTTGTTGTAAATAACACCCCAGATTTCAGGGAGAATTTTTATTCCAAAACCATGCCTCTGTCCAAAATGTGGTGCTACTTATTATTGTGCATTATAATCTAGACAGAAGAGAGATTATGAGAATATGGCAGGTGCAATGGACTAAACGGTTTTGACTATAATCCATTTGAATTAAGTCTATGTGGCCAAAATGCAAAGCCCATCTGTTTAATATAGCTTTCCCACAAATAAATCAAAAAAAACCCAAAACAAATATACAAAGAAAATTCCATACTCCTGTTTGGAAAAGGGGAAAATTAAGCCCTACGGTAGGCCATCTGTTAGAATTTATGTAAGCTACATAAGACACTCTTGGAGGTCACTGTGAGGCTCACAGAAGAAACAAAGCAGGCAAAGCAACCAAAACCAAAACAAAATCAAAACTTCTGCCATCATGATGTCCTTATCTTACTTTGATTTCCAATACTGGTAGAATATTTTTAGCCTGCCCGCTGCATAAAGGGCAAACATCGTCTCCAGTCCTCTTCTGATCTTTAGTTTGTAGACTAGATTATATTTTTTATAGTCTTTCAGTCTGCTCTAATCCATTCTGATTAATAAAATTTCAGTTTATTTCAAACCTTCTGGACAATCAAATATGACCAGCAGTCAAGCTACTCTCAGGATAAAGCAAAAGACTTTTAGGTAATAGCACTAGCACTGCAGGGCCAAAATTAAGGTCATCAAGGACTTCAGGCCATAGTAACCCATAGGAGAACTTCCATCCTGTTATGGGCAAGCCAAGCTTCTGACCATTAACTGGGGCATTGTCAGAGTTGCTACTCAGGTAGCAGATATCTTGTGGAATTTTACTGCTTATATTAAAATACTTCCAAGAGAATTAATGACTTAGTAGTGTCTAAGATGGCCTAGCACCACATTCTTAAGGAAGATGCCATTCTATTGTATGACTTCTGACTAGATTTTGTACGTAGTTCTTAGTCTGAAAACCTTTGGTGTCTAACTCTAGTCTACATGCTTTTATAAATCTCAGCTCTTGTGACTGTTAAGGTTCTTTCAATATCCAAGCCCATTTTTGTCTTGACTTACTGTGAGTAAAGATTTCCAGATTTAGCTTTATTTACATAAGAATTCTAAAGGTTATTGTCTTGGAGACAATCACATGAATGTCATTAAGAAACAAAAGAATTTCTGAAGCAGCATATTAAGTAATATAGTTATAAGAATTAACTGGATAATCATAGTCTTCATTTCTTTGTCTAAAAAAAAAATAAAATGTGGTGGAACCAATATAATCATATCCTTCTCTTTTCCATGACTCCACTAAAAAATGTTATACTTTTCTTATTTAGTTTTTGCTCTTACAGCTAAGACTATTTCATAGGAGGTTATCACTAAACATCTGCAACTGTAGGTGCAAATGCAAATGCCACCTCTCTTTACTCTTCACACCTTACTTCCCACTTCTTCAATCTGTCTAAATTTCATAGCCAAATTTCCTCCTCTTCTCTCTCCCTTTTATCTCAATCAACTACTTTCTACCCCTAATCCTTCTCCCTTTTCAGGAGTAAATTCAGGTTTCCTTTTCCCACTCACCAACATCTCCATCATTCTAGATCTCCTACACTTCACATTTGACCCTAACATATTTCCATTTCTTGTCCTCTTCCTTCTGCTATAAGCAGCCACAAATTTGTATAGTAGTCCGAATCTATTTCTCAATTTCCTACTTTGAACAGCTTTTCATGTTCTGTTTTTCCTTCCTACATACAGTTTTAAGTAGTTGCCTTTTCAAAGCAACCTTTTTTTTTTTTTCCTCTGTTCAGGTGGGTCTTGTTCCTTCAGTACTGTTGTCTCTTATTTAATTTTATATATTCTCATTGGGGGTTTGTATAGCTGGAAGAGTTTAAATTAAGTCACAGCTGATAACAGGTAAAATTCCATGGCCTCCAGTGCACACACATGTCATGTAGTGTCCCTCAGTAGTGCTGCTCGAAATATTGTTCTGGCATAACACAATGTTTGTTTGTAGAACCCAGGTTGCTGATTTTCTCACTGATTTCTATCATGTCTATGTGGCAGTGAAACATATGTAGGAAATAATATTAAGTTTTCTTTGAATGCCAGAACTTTAGTTTGACATGAGTGATGTATTTAGAAAAGAAAGAAAATTTGTGTGGTGGGTTGACCCTGGACAGGGGAGAGAGAATATAATGAAAAACTTGTGGGTTGAGATAAGGACAGGGAGAGATCACTCGCCAATTACCATCACAGGCAAAATAGACTTGACTTGGGGAAATTAGTATAATTTATTACCAATCAAATCAGAGTAGCGTAATGAGAAATAAAACAAAATCTTAAAACAACTTCCCCCACTCCTCCTTTCTACCCAGACACAACTTCACTCCCAATTTTCTCTACCTGCTCCCCCCACAGTGGCACAGGGGGACGGGGAATGGGGTTTGGGGTCAGTTCATCAAATGTTGTCTCTGCCACTACTTCCTCCTCAGGAGGAGGACTCATCACACTCTTCCCCTGCTCCAGCGTGGGGTCCATCCCATGGGAGACAGTCCTTCACAAACTTCTCCAATGTGAGTCCTTCCCATGGGCTGCATGAAGAACTGCTCCAGCACGGGTCCTTTCCGCGGGCTGCAGTCCTTCAGGCACAGACTGCTCCAGCGTGGGTCCCCTGCGCGGTCACAATTCCTGCCAGAAAACCTGCTCCAGCGTGGGCTCCTCTCTCCATGGGTCCACAGGTCCTGCCAGGAGCCTGCTCCAGTGTGGGCTTCCCACGGAGTCACAGCCTCCTTTGGGCACCCACCTGCTCTGGCGTGGGGTCCTCCCCATGCTGCAAGTGGAGATCTGCTCCCCCGTGGACCTCCCTGGGCTGCAGGGGGACAGCCTGCCTCACCATGGTCTTCCCCACGGGCTGCAGGGGAATCTCTGCTCCGGCGCCTGGAGCACCTCCTCCCCCTCCTTCTTCACTGACCTGCGGGTCTGAGGGGCTGTTTCTCTTACATGTTCTCACTCCTCTCTTCTGGCTGCTCTTGTGCTGCAACTTTTTTCCCCTTCTTAAATGCATTATCCCAGAGGCACTACCACCTTCACTGATTGTCTCAGCCTTGGCCAGCGGTGGGTCCGTCTTGGAGCCGGCTGGCATTGGCTCTGTCTGACATAGGGGAAGCTTCTGGTGTCTTCTGACAGAAGCCACCCCTGTAGCCCTCCCACTACCAATACATTGCCACACAAACCTAATATAATTGTCATTATCATTATAGACCATTTTCTTAAAATACAGTATTTATTATAAAGTCCAAGTGCAATTGTTAGTATGCTAATTAAAGAAACCACTCTTTTCTCTTCTGTCTTAGTATCTTTCTTTGCATAATTCATTCCTTTGAAGATGTAATGAACTATATACCTTCTACTTTGTCACGTGGTCTGATTTTGTTTTTCCCCAGTGAGTACAAAATTAGAAGCTATTAAATGTCAATCCAATAATGTAGATTTTTCACTGACTTTTTAGGTAAACTCACTTCCCTCACTTTATCCCTTAACATTTTAGAAAGATTTAAATTTAAGTAAATTATTATTGGCTTACAAAAATAAAATATAGAATCTGAGTTTGATAAAAGCCATTTAAAATCGGAAAGTAGACCATTTAAATCAAGAAAATCCCACAAATGCTCTGTATTTTCTGATCTAAACATATCCATTCTCTTCACATTTTTAATGTAGTTTCCTTTTTTATCCACCTTTTTGCTTCTATTGGCCATATTGGAATGTGTAGAGTTCCTCCCACTCAATTAGCACCCAAGGCAGATATGATTTGATTGCTAGTGATTTAGATGAGCTATGGGGAAGCTGGCTAGCACAGTAGGAAGTGTTTATTGGGAGAGGTTTTTCTGGTCTTCATTTTCACTGGAAGTGAAAAGTTAATGTAGCATCAGCCAGTTATGTTGTTAATAGCTGTATGCTTGACTGCATACAGACTGTCATACTGGGAAGGGCAGAAAAATGTACAAAACACATGGAACATCTCTATTTCTTTAGTAAGCTCTGCCAATCATTATACCTTCTCCTCCACTACATATGTGTCTTCAAAGGTTCTGCTTTAGCAGTGCTCTTTATCCACCCACAAAATAAGAGCTCTGTGACTCAGTAGCCCACCAGAACCCTACCTATCCATCCCAAGAAATCATATACTCTGATACTTAAGAATTCAATATATACTTATTCAACTAAGGTGTGGACCTTTTTGTTACTGAGGTCTTTGTGAAGTTTATTGTGAAACATTTTTAACTTGTACTTGGAATTACATGAGAAACAAGAACTAAATTTGATCATGCTCAGCATTATACTCAGTTGAAATATCTGCAAGAATAGCAACTGACATACTTGTAATAATGAATCTCATTTGGTAAGTTCAGCAAAAAGGATAAAAATTTGACATAACTCATAAGGAGATTTGGAGGCTTTCTAGTTGCTCATTCCTTTAGCAATCAGATTTTGAAATGTAGTAGGAATGTTTGTGTATTTTTTTTTCTTTCTTCCTTAAAACCTGACAAACCCATACAACACAAATAAGTTTTTTATAAGTAATATTATGAGAAGTATCTGAAAAATATACTGCAAATGTCAAACTTGGTTTACAGGACTGGGTGGCATTTTTATATTCACTAAGTGTTAGTTTTACTAGACATGCAATCTTTCTAACATATAAAAGTCTGCAGCGGTGTCTGAGATTATATATCAACAGTAAGTAGCTGTAACACTTTATGATACTATAAATGTAAAAGCAGTACTATTACATTTGAGGAGAGTTATTCACTTTTGTACGGCAATGACTACACAAGAATTAAATAACATTGAGCGAATGAACAGAGTGGATGTACAACAAAATACACTAAACTTGATTTACTCCATGAAAGTGAAAAATGAATGCCCAAGGACTTCTTTTCTTCTTCTTTTTGCTTACGTTAGGTAGGTCCACACTACTGAGCTTTAATAAGATCTGCACTTGGCCTCATCTCGTGTTGCATGGACCATATCAGGTACCTTGCAGTGAGTGAGAGAATTCAGCATAAGTAAAGGTGGTAATAAGATCTTGGCATAAGTTTTTTTGAGGCTATTTGTTTGATTTAACATCACTGAGAAGATCTAGGGTTTGTGTGTAGTACTTGAGTGTACTTTGTCCAAGTATACAATATACATGTGTTACGGATGTACTGCCACAACATGAAATTAATATCCACTCAACTTTTCAATACCCTCAGTCTCCACAGTGAGCTTCATATCCATACTGCATAACAGGTCATAACACTTTAGGCTGAACGAACTCTGCAGGCACTGTATTTGAAATTCCTACACTTCTTCCATAAGATCTCTGTCTAAGATTATTCCAAATTTGACTGCTGTTCTGAAATACCTCTGGAACTTGTATTTTCTTTTTTAAGTGGGGGCCTCCAAGAAAAGCATTCTGACTTAATTTTAACCTGTAACCCATTCCACAACTCCATACCCTGGTATTGTGCATACGCTACTGTTCTAATGCCTGAAACTTTATTCCCTCACCAAATATAAATCTGAATTTCTAACTGCATCCTTTCTCTTGGTGAAGCTTAAATTAGGCCTGTGCCTTTCTTAGAGCAACTCATAATTGTAAACTGAAGAATTCCTCCAAAATGAACTGCAAGACTGCCTTTGGAGACTTCATCATCATATCTTTCCAGTCTTTTCCCAAAGCTGGGTCCATTACCTTGACTACATTTCCCTAAAAAACTGAAGAAGCGTAAGTTGAATAAATAATCTGCCAATGGCACTTGCACATGTAGACACGTGGTCAAATCATTATATGCTATCTTGTATTCACAGGTACTTTATTGTGCACCAAATATCAACTTTTACTTTCAGACAAATTATTCAGGTTGACTGAATACAGTAGGTCTATAGGCTTTTCAAATCTTCTAAATAAATATGTCTTTAAAATGTTGTTTCCTTTTTTTATGCACCCCTAATCACATTTGCATAGCTGTTTTGGGGGTTTTGTTTTGTTTTGGTTTGGGTTTTTATAGCTCTTTTTAATTCTTGAACATATTTGTGTTACTTTGCTCTAAGATCTCTACAAATTGGCAGAACTATTCTTTTCTGGACAAATATCCTCACATTATTTTTCACATCTTACATAAAACAATTAACTGTTTTGTTATCCTAATAGCAATTGCTATTTCCTAAAATACTAAACTGCTTGCTTTTCAAGTACTAGGGCAGCATAGGAAAGACCACAACATACCTTGTCTACTTCATGTTGTTTCTTCAGGATGACATTAACTTGACACTACAGGTCTGACAATTTTGTGGTTATGCTGCTGGAGAGTATGAGTTGAGAGCACCAGAGTTGTCCACACAAAAGTCAGCTGTGCTGTACAGATTGTCACCAAAGGGGTTCCAAGGAATAAATTCTCTCTGTGATCTCTATTTGAGCCCACAGTCATACAATTTGTTCCATCCAGAAGTGAATATGGATAACAGGGAGTAACTAACCTTCCTATTAAGTGGTGAAAATATCCAGGAAGTTTTTGGGTTGATTTTCTTCTTATCTTACTAACGTTAGTTTATCATCCCTCTTGGTATTCCAGCATAAGGAATTTTCTTCCTGCTATTTCTCTTGTTCAGTTATAATTCTTGGATACTTTGAATTACTTTGATACACTTCTATTCTGCCCTGATTTTTTACTGCACTGTCTCTCAGTTATGTGATACATGGCTTTAATAATGTTCAAAAAACATTGTATCAAATTTCTATTATTATAAATATGGACTGATATAATTGCAAATTATTCTTTCTTATTTCTTATATTCCTAATATCTATTCAAAATTCCAGGCTTAGGATCATCTTCCTTACTCATTATTTTGGTCTCCAAACCAATGGCTCCTCATTTCCTAACTTACTGAATTCAAGCTTTATGGTTTTAGCATTGAAGTTATTCATCATAGCTTTTTTCTATCCAAGCTATCATTTTTTCATCTATTGTGTCATACCCCATAAATTTGTTCTGCCAGTAATACTAACTTTAAATTGGACTTTCCACAACATTTTCTTTAACCTTTCTTAAATATCAAATCTAATTTTTGTCCCCAATTCTCTCTCTTATGTTGTGTAAATGAATACATTTTCTTCATATCAAGCAAAAATAATCACTTCTACTAAAAGGACTGAAAATGTGTAACCAACAAATAGTATACGTGGTCTGCTAACTGTAGTTGATCTGATTTACCTAACAGACACAATAAATGCTTTCACTCTCACAACTGAAAATGTAGTACACCTGGAAACTGCAATGTACACAGTATTTTTTATATAGCAACTGTTTTGTGCTACTATCAATTTGGCCAATTATTTATGATATTGCAAATACAAATGATTCATCTATCAAAGTAACTAATGGTAAAGCAGGTGTTTCAGACTTCTCTGGTGTAGAGTTAGAAACAGCTTTATTCAGCAATACCTATTTAGTGGACTAAGCACTGGCAGAGGTTGCCCAGATTGGTTGTGGAATCTCCATCCTTGGACATATTCAAAAGCTGTCTGGACGTGATCCAGGGAAACTGGCTGTAGGTGGCCCTGCTTGAGCAGGAGGGTTGGACTGTATGTCCTCCATAAGTCCCTTCCACCCTCAACCATTCTGTGATTCTATGGATGGGCACGTGTGTCAAGGAAGGAGACATATAGGCATGTAGATAGAGACTGATTGAAATGTAGAAATAATTGTCACAGTGTCTTGGCATAATCAAATATATTTCAGATTCCTCAGGTTTTGATTTCTGAAGCCTTTTGGAGGACTCCTCTGATGCCTGTGGGAAGAATGTGCCTTAATGATTGATAGACTCTGATGGGCCCACCTCTTTTTACTAACTATAGGAGGACAAAAGTAGACAAAGTACCTAAAGTTTAGATGGATGAATTTATAGAAGACAAATCACACCTAATGTGTTTAAACTAGCTGAACTTCTTCACTTTACCATGCAAGAAGCTGTGTCATTCTGGACAGGAGGAAAGGTATATGCAAAGCCCAGTTGCCCTCCCCATAGTCTTGATGACTGCAAGAACTGTTCTACTTCCAGTAATGTGGAGGAGGTGCAGGCAGGATAGCATCAGCATTACCTGCTAATGTAAAACCAGTTGACAGTTACGTCCTTGTCCTGTTTGGCGGGGAAGCCAGAGCTTCCAACACTTTCTTCACTTTAGAACAAATTTGCATGCTGTGAAAATAATTGACAGTTCTTAAAGGAGCATGAGGTAATTGAGAGTATTAATATTATCTGAATAGGTAATGTATAAAATAATCTAGATTAGATGAACAACTGAAAATTTAAAAGCAAAAAGAATGCACAGTGCACCAGAGTATTTTTTCTTCTCACTGCTTTAATCTGCATGCCATTCATTTGAAATTAATAAAGTATCTGAGGCTTTAGAGGGTTTGTACAATTTTGTTTGGTTTTAATTATGTCACCAATTTCACATGGAATCTAAAGAAAAGGTAGTTGTTTTAGTGTGATTCAGTGTGATTTCAGCTGGGTGGCAGTTTAATAATCAGTAATTTACACTATGTACTAGTGTACAATACGAAATACCACTGTAATAGCAGGCCAAATTTCATTTACTTTTCCTGCATGACCAGTATTATGGATGTCATTGAGGTTACCTTCAGTTATTTGGCACAGTTATTTATATTTTCTATTTTTTCTCCTGTCCTTTCTTCGTTCACAAAACCTTTTCTCTTGTCTTGAAACATCTTTTATTGCCTAATTTGTTCATCAGGTCCACAGTGCATTAAAAACCTAAAAAGGAAATCTAATCCAACTACTGTGCAAGTTTTCCAAACAAAATGGAATACATTGTCTGGCTTAGGCATAGTCAGACTTGAGTACAGACAGCTCCATAATTTTTCAACTAGACAGATGTTATCAGCAGAACTGTTAAAAATAAGAATGTTGACAAAGGAGGACTCTTCAGTACTAAACAAATTTAAAGACTGATAGCTGTCTAATCAGAGAAGTTAGGTATAAAGAATGGCTCTAGATTTGAACCAGAGAGGGTGATCTAGGTTATCACATGATGCTGTTTAAAGAAGAGACTACCTGCAATTTCCTGAACTTTGTAAAGAATATTTTTGTTGTCTGGTCAGAAAGCCAAACAAATGAAATCATAGAATCACAGAATTATGTAAGTTGGAAAGGATATCCAGAGGTCATCTTGTCCAATCTCCTGCTCAGAGCAGAGCCAACTCAGAGCTGGCTGCTCAGGTCCATGCTCAGTCAGGTCTGAATATCTCCAAGGATGCTGATTCCAAAATCTCTCTGAGAATTTGTGGTTCAGTTTGAGTGTGAGTGTTTGATCACCCTCATGTAATTTGTTTTTTAATTTTTAAACTGTATTTCCTGTATTACTTGTGTCTGTCATCTCTTGTCCTTGATTCTGCACCTCCAAAAAGGGACTGACTTCCATCTTTTTTACACCTTGCCACTAGGTAGGGGCAGACAGCAATGAAGTCTCCCTATAGCTTTCTCATTCCCATGCTGAACAACTCCAGTTCTCTCAGGCTCTCCTCCTTTTCTTATGTGCTCCAGGCCCCTGAACAGCTTGGCAGCCTTCTGCTGAACTCTTTCCTGTATGTCCATGTCCCTTTCATACTGGGAAGCCCAGTACTGAACACATTACCCCAGATGTGGTCTCACCAGTTCTGAGTGAAGGGAAGGATCGTCTCCCTCAACCTGTGACAATGCTCCTCTTAATGCTGCCCAGTATATGGTTGATCTTCTTTGCAGCCAGCACACACAGCTGAAGCACTTTCTGAAAAATCAGGCAAAATTCTGCACCCCCCTCCCGCCCTGCTCCAAACCAGAAACTAGCACTCTGTCAACCTCTGGCAGTAATGAATATAACTTAAACTATTTTATATCTTTCAGTCGCGTTTTCTCACAATCAGGGGGGTCTCATCCAACTACTAATGCTATCCAAACTCTCACTATTAACTTCAGTGGGAGCTAAACATAGAGACAATATGTAGGTCTATGTCTGATAACATTCAGCAGAGAAAGGAAAATTCTGGATAAAATGTAATAGTATGAGCTGTGGGCACAAATATCACAGTGAAATGTGGCCACACCCCAGGTAGAAAAGCAGACGTGATTTTGAATGGTGAAATATGGGATTAAAATGTACAATGAATAAGTCAAAAAGGAAGCAAAAATGGACTTCAACAATTTTGAAGATTTAAAATGAATAAATACATTTGTATATTTGTTGCTACTTTCATTTCATATCATTGCTTCATAAAGTCCTAGTATGGAAGATCTAACAGAAGCATTTTTATTTAAAATAAGCTTTGTTTCATGAAATAGAAGTAGATATGTGGATGCAGCAGAGAGATCTAACATTATTTAAGACCACCTTTCTGCTGGAATTATCTTTGAAAGAAAACCTGATAATTAATATGCAGTATATTTCATTTTACAGAACCTCACCATTCTGAAATTTTTATCATTATATAGTTTCCCTGAAATCAGTGATGCAAACACCTAATTACAGTAGAATGACCATGAGAAGATAAATATATATTTCACAGTTTCTTCTTAGATCTATATGTATTTTGATGAATCACAGAGTCCTTGCTTAGACAGCAAAGAAAGATTGTTATTATATGCCAGGTAACTAGTATTTCTCAAAATACAGTGTGAATGCTAATATTTGCAATATTGGTCAAACAGAAGCCAAGGTTTTAAAAGAGGTGATTTATTTTAAAGACCCTATTTAAAATAATTACTTAAATATCTAATTTGAATTCCAATGGGGAAATAATTCGTTGTTCTCAGGCAGTTGCCAAACATCCCCAGATCATCACTGCAGAGAGAAAGGTGCTTCTGAAGATCCACAGCTCACCTGAACTGAACAATGCACTTCTCATTTGCGGTCTTTATGTCTCCCTGCACCACACACAGTTCAAAAGAAAGAGTGGAGAATGGTGTAATCCAGGTTAATGTGTATTTTATGTCAAGGAGTCTGGTAACTGTCTCACCTGTCCCTCGGGGAAATGCTGTAATTGCTAGATTCTTGTGCAATTTATTGTGGACAGACACTTCCAATGATGTCACTATTTATTAATGCTGGGAACACCATTTGTACTTTCAGAATTTTTTTAGGAGAATCTAAGTTCATCCTAATGCTGATGGCAACAAAGCTGTAGGCAGCAGGTAGATGATCATCATGGTCTCAGAAAAATTGTTTCTGAACACTTGCGAGCTTCAGCTTATACATGCACAGAATTTGAGGCTTGGAAGTGATGTTAATAGATTAAGTAATCTGTAATGGCTATTCAGCAATAAAGACATAAAAGGGTTCTTGCAGTCAAGTTGATGGTGGATTTTTGTTTCCTTCTTCTTAATTATGGTAGGATTTAGGTGGACTGAATCTGTTTTAATGAATTTTACATTTAATAATATTTAAACTTCAGATTTGTTAATACTTTTATGTTGTTAAATTCTACTGATCTCAGGTTAGGTTAATGCACTGTATCTACCCTTATTTGCATCTCAAATTCTACTCTAGCCTATATATTAACCAGTAGTCTCTATTAGCTCTTGAGCCTCATTGTCCTGTTGTGGTTTTCAGTAATTGTTACTTTCATGTACTCTCACCACTGTAACTTCTTTCACAGTGATTCAAATCTCCTTGTTGTTAAAAAGACAAAAGAGGAGGAAACAGGGAAAAAAAGTGAATTTAATGGAAATTGAGATACTGTGATAGACTGATTCAGTCTGTGATATCACTCCATATTCTGAAGCATGGTGACTATTAAAAAAAGAAAAGTTAAAAATAAAATGCAGTCTAGGTATTCTTTAACTGAAAATAGATGAAACTATTCAATCCTCACTTTATATACTTAGATTGCAAATGTTTATGTCTGTGTTAATGTGTGGGAGTATGTGTGGGTTTATATATATATATATGTATTTATGTATATATATGTATGCATGAGAGATGCCAAGTTGCATTTCTTTGGTGAACAAAACCTAGTTCTGCTAATGAATAAAGGGAGGAACAGGAAGAATATATTGAGAAGGTGGAGAACATAGGATGATTGCTGTTGAGGTCTGAAAATCATAACATAAAGGTGTTTCTTTTTCACTAGAAGAGCAGAAGGGAACATATTATAAACCTTTAAAGGCAGGCTGTTCATTTAGCTTCTAAAGGGAATTTTTCAGAATACATAGGAGACAGTATACAGAAGTGCATCAGCATTTTCTTTGTACACTAAGTAATAGTAATAATGGGGTTAAAAGCTCCACTCAGTGCATCAGGTTTGAAATTTCACAGGGGCACAGATATCAAGCTGACAGCATAAGTAAGGGAAAAAAAAGTTAAAAAAGAGAAGTTCACAAAATGAGGAAAAATACAAGGCTGATTTCATAATGCTGTGGCACAGCACAAAGAAGGCCATCTTAGAATTTGTTCCCTCCTTCAGTGTTGTCTTCGAATGATATTTTATTTATAAAGCTTTCATCTGTGTATGTGTTATTTTTTGTTGGTAAGTCTCTCTCTTTCTCTCTCTCACTGCCTCTCTCAGACTTACTTCCTTGCTGTATCTGATTTCACACATAGAAGTAACAGAGTGTCTGGGATACAGGGAGAGAAACACTGAGCTCCTTGGACAGTGGGATGCCTACCTTTAAGAAATGTGACATTTGCTATGTGACTGTGTGACTGACAAAGTAATGTGTCACTCGGTGAATCCTTGACACTTGGCACATATAAAATTGCTGTTATGTAACACAGATTTGTATGGTTTATTCTGATGAAATATTTCACATTAAAAGCAACATTTTTTAATCAAGCAATTCACACTCCTCCAAAGATATGTAATAATTTTCAGAAGGCGGCATCTATTTATGATTTGGCTGTACTAAGCTTCTTTTACATCACTCACGTAAACACCCAACTCACAGACTTAATTTGTTTTCAAACTACTGGCATGTAGTGTTGGAGAAATACCTCAATTTCAGAAGAAAACTGAAAGCTCACTGAAAATGTATTTGCTTACCTCTGGTCCATGTTCTTTAGGATGAGGTCAGGGTTTTAGCCACACAGGCATCTTTCCCAAGTTTATGTCAATATCATCTTACTTTTCACTCAAAAAATGTCAAAAGCTAGCATAAAGAGAAACAATACATCTACTTCCTTTATGTTAGCTGAAACACAAAACATCTAGAAATAAGAATTTGTTTCAAAAACTTTTTGATGGCAGACTGTAACCATAATATTTATCGACAATTTTTAGTCAAGAAAAAATCCTCTTTCAGGAAAGAAATTAACATATTCTCAGCTTTAATCACTGTAATATGCTTATGTTCTAACATATCTGAAGCACACTTCTGTGCATTTTTTCCCCTGTTAATGGATTTATGTTTATTATTAGAATCAATATTTAATCTTGGATTACAACAATGGCTTTTCATGCCACCTGAGTTGTTTGTTGTTAAAAATATAAAAGTGTACTCATACTAAGGCCATGGTACCAATCTTCACAAGATTACCAAAGTGCAACATAGATGGCAGTAGAGCAGAAATTGAGCTGCAAGGTTGGTTAGTTTTATAAGCTATTTAGTTTCTCCATCATGTGGTGTTTCAACATCAAAAGTAGATCAAGTTTTAGGCACCATTTGGGAATTACACTTGAACTACTACCTTTTTAGGTTTCTTATTCCATCAGTAAACTTAACTACTTAAAAAAAGGAAGTATGAGGAATTCTGAAGATCAGTAAGCAACAGACCATGTGTTCCACTTTTGTTTTATTACTAATCATGCATAGAGATGAGAAGAATGCAATATATGTGAGTAATAGTCAATCTATTCAGAAAGAAAAAGAAAAAAAAAGACTAATTCATTATTAAATAGACACCTTTGTTGATTCTTCACATTAGTGCAATTTCCCTAGTGCTGTCCAGTGTTCAGATTAAGAAAAACAATTTTAAAACGTGTGCTTTTTTATCGATGAAAAAGTTAACATAATTGTGATGTTGATTTCCAGGGCTATAAGCATGTTATGCCTCAAGAATCTTGACTAGAAGTCCACTCCTTTTCACTTTTTCAGGTTCTCTGATACCACACTCCATAAATTTATGCTAAGCTAGGGATGATAAAAGCAGTTTCAATTGATATTTGTAAGCCTATTTAAGTACTCCTAAAGTAAAACTACTGCTTGCAGGAAGAACTTAAAATATTTTAAAATACTTTTAAACTCATCTTTGGCTCCTAGAAGATTATTTTTTAAGCCATGTACTATCCATTGCAGTTTAAGGTTGTCTGCAAGCTAAAAAATACAATGGTCTTACATTAATAATTTGAAAATACGTCAGTGAAATTATAGAATAGAATCATAGAATGGTTTGGGTTGGAAGGGACAATAAAGATCATGTAGTTCCAATCCCCTGCCATGGGCAGGGACACCTTCCACTAGACCAAGTTGCTCAAGGCCCCATCCAACCTGGCCTTGAACACTGCCAGGGATGGGGCAGCCACAACCTCTCTGGGCAACCTGTTCCAGTGCCTCGCCACCCTCACAGTGAAGAACTTCTTCCTTACCTCTAATCTAAATCTACCCTCTTTCACTTAAAGTACATTACCCCTTGTCCCCTTGTCCTATCACTACGTACCCTTGTAAAAAGTCCTTCTCTGGCTTTCCTGTAGGCCCCCTTTAGGGGGTAGGTACCCCTTTAGATACTGGAAGGCTGCTATAAGGTCTCCCTGGAGCCTTCTCTTCTCCAGGCTAAACAACCTTAATTCTCTCAGCCTGTCCTCATAGGGGAGGTTCTTCAGCCCTCTCATCATCTTCGTGGCCCTCCTCTGGACTTGATCCAACAGGTTCATGTCCTTATGTTGGGTGCCCCAGACCTGAGCACAGTACTGCAGTTGGGGTCTCATGAGAGCAGAATAGAGAGGGCGAATCACCTCCCTCGACCTGCTGGTCATGCTTCTTTTGGTGCAGCCTAGGATGCAATTGGCTTTCTGGGCTGCAAGCGCACATTTCTGGGTCATATTCAGTTTGTCATCCACTAATACCCCCAAGTCTTTCTCTGCAGGGCTGCTCTCAATCCACTCATCACTCAGCCTGTATTCATGCTTGGGATTGCCCCGACCCATGTGCAGGACCTTGCACTTGGCCTTGTTGAACTTCATGAGGTTCGCACAGGCCCCCCTCTCAAGCCTGTCAAGGTCCCTCTGGACGGCATCCCTTCCCTCCAGCACGTCGCCCGCACCACACAGCTTGTTGTCGTCGGCAGACTTGCTGAGGGTGCACTCAATCCAACTGCCCGTGTTGCTGACAAAGATGTTAAACAACGCTGGTCCCAATACTGACCCCTGAGGAATGCCACTCGTCACTCGTCGCTGGTCTCCAGTTTTGTAAATCCTAACCACAATGAGGTAGGAGTTCACAGGTGTAAATAGAACAAAAAAAGTTGTTGAGTACCTCAGCCTTCTCCATGTCCCAGGTAACCAGGTCTCCCGTTTCCTTCCAGAGAGGGCCCACATTTTCCTTAGTCTTCCTTTTATCACCGACATACCCCTAGAAGCTTTTCTTGTGACCCTTGATGTCCCCTGGCCAGATTGAATTCTGTCAGGGCTTTGGCTTTCCTAACCTGATCCCTGGCTGCTTGGACAATTTCTCTGTATTCCTCCCAGGCTACCTGTCCTTGCTTCCACCCTCTGTAGGCTTCCTTTTTGTGTTTGAGTTTGTCCAGGAGCTCCTTGTTCATCCATGCAGGCCTCCTGGTGTTTTTGCCTGACTTGTCTTTTTTGGGATGCATTGCTCTTGAGCTTGGAGGAGGTGACCCTTGAATATTAACCACCTTTCTTGGGCCCCTCTTCCCTCCAGAGCTGTATCCCATAGTATTCTACCAAGCAGATCCCTGAAGAGGCCAAATTCTGCTCTCCTGAAGTCCAGGGTAGGGAGCTTGCTGTGCGCCTTCCTTGCTACTCTGAGGACCTTGAACTCCACCATTTCATGGTCACTGCAGTCAAGGCTGCCCTTGAGCTTCGCATTCCTTACCAGCCCCTCTATGCTGGTGAGACCAAGGTCCAGCATAGAACCTCTCCTCATTGATTCCTCTATCACTTGGAAAAGGAAGTTGTCATGAGCACATTCCAGGAACCTCCTGGATTGCTTATGCCCTGCTGTGTTGTCTCTCCAAGAGATATTGGGGTGGTTGAAGTCTCCCAGGAGGACCAGGTCTTGTGAACCTGAGGCTGCTCCTCTCTGTCTGTAGAGGGCCTCATCCACTCAGTCTTCCTGGTCAGGTGGCCTGTAGCAGACCCCACTACAATGTCACCTGTCCCTGCCCTCCCTTTAATCCTGACTCATAGGCTCTCTGTCAGCTCCTCACCCATCCCCACCATGCACTCCAGCTGGTCATGGACATGGAAGGTGACACCTCCTCCTCATCTCCCGACCTGTCCTTCCAAAAGAGCCTGTATTCTTTCATTCCGACAGTCCAGACATAGGAGCCATCCCACCACATCTCCACAGTGTCAATAAGATCATAGCCCTGCAGGCTTGCCCCTGCCTCTGACTCCTCTTGTTTATTCCCCATGTGACGTGCATTTGCATAGAGGCATTTAAGTTGGGCTCCCCATGAAGATGACTTACTAGCTGTAATTCCTTTGTGCTGCTCTGCAAGTGCTCTCCTGCTGACCTGTGATCCCTCTCCAGGCTCTGGGCATCTATTGCTGGCACTGGCATCAAACTGGTAGGAGTGGGATGGATTGAGGTTTACCTTCCTCAGCAACTTTTGTTTAAAGCCCTCCTCACCAGCTTGGCAACCTACGACCAAAGATGCTCTTCCCCTTCTCTGACAGATGGACCCCATCAGCTCCCAGTAGACCAGGTTTCTCGAAGCAAGTCCCATGGTCTAAGAAGCCAAACCCCTGGCTATGGCACCAGTCCCATAACCATTTGCTGATTCACCAGATTTGACTGTCCCTTTCAAACCCCTTCTCTTTGACTGGGAAGATTGATGAAAAAATTACCTGCACTGCAAAATCCCTTACCATCGCTCTCAGGGCTCTGTAATCCTTCTTGATACTCCTCAGACTGCTCTTGGCTGTATCACTGGTGCCCACGTGAAACCATAGCAGCGGATAATAGTTGGTGGACTGTATGAGACTTGGTAGTCTCTCGGTGACATCTTTGATACAAGCCCCTAGTAAGCAGCACACCTCTCTAGACAGTGCAATATTTAATAATGTAAACTATTATTAATGATTGTTATTCAACAGCTTTTTGCACCACATGTAGAACTTAAATATTTAAACATTAAAAAAAGAAACAAACAAAAAAAACCACACAAAGAAACATTCCCAAAGGTAAAAAAAGTTTTATTTATATAAGTATAAAGATAAATTAAAGGTGGATGAACCATTTTGTAGTTATTATGAATAGTCCTATAAATTATAAACAGGATAAAATCCTCATGGAGTCTGTATACTATTAGAAAAATGTTCTTCATTGCAAAGAAAACTCTGTTTATCTTGTTCAAAGTTGTTTTTCTTCTGTTTATTTATGTTTCACCTGGCATAGCTCCAATATATTAGGCAGAACTCAGGTGCTTAAATACAAAATGAGGTTCCAGAAATTCTCTATGAAAATAAGCAGCACTTGTTTGATTTTTAAGTCCTCTGGGATCAAGACTTATGCTTCTCTGCCTGTGCAGAACTTCCATGTTTTGAATATTTCAAATCCTTTTTCTCTCCTAAATTATACTGAGATCCAGTGATCCAACATTCAGTTGATCTCCCAGTATACACACACACCGAGTTAAGAATTATGACTAATCATAGTTATAGACTCTTGCTTTTAAAACAGCTGCTGGTGACTCCTGCTCTTTTAATGAAATAGCTTCACAGACTGATTACTCACTTACAGAATGAGAGACCTGTAAAAGTCCAAATTTGCATGACAGTATTCCATAATAATCAGCCTGTGAACTTTTCTGGGATTATGTCACTCTTCATTTCTGTTGTAGCTATGAAAGATTCAGGAAGAAATTCAAAAAACCTCATGTCAAGAAAGAGTACAAAGAAAAGGACCTGTCTCTGTAATGCAGGAATTAAGCCTACAAGCAACAAAGGAGCAGGTCCTGACTTTCAGTCACTGCTTCCAGGACACTTAATAGATATTGATTTATTTTCTATGCCTATAATTAGTATAGTGCAGAACATCACTGGTTTCCTTATATATTTCTATAGATTCCACTGTGCCAATGTCTCCAGCTCCACATCTACTAGGTCTGTTAAGCATTTTATAAGGTATTTTCTGTGTCCTCCTAAAGAGCGAGCTATAGTGTTCTCCAGTAGAAATGTATTTCCTGACTGTACTAGATACATAGGAGCACATCCAGAAAAGGCCGTTGAATACATCCAGTGCCTCAGTTCATGTGGAAAAGGACTAGCTCACACTCTGCCTGAGACATAATTTTAGCACAGGCATGCAGCTGACATTGTGGGACCATCCAGAAACAGGTACTTAGTAGCCGGAATGCATAATTTCTTAATCATAAACAGGTCTCGTCATGAGACAAAATCTAGGTGTCTAGCTCTGTCAAAAGAGAAACATTTCTGGCTTTCAGTATAACTACAGTTTCACACTCCTAGGCCTTGGATTCATCCTGACAATTTGAAAAGCTGACAGTTACGCTGTTCCCTCTGTAGCTAATGGGAAAAGACAAACATTTTCAGAGAGCAGTTGGACCCATATGAGATTATCCTAGGCAAGGAATATTAAAATCAAATTGAGGTACTTTGTTTAGGTAGCTATTTTGAAAGAGTATTCAGGTTCAGAATTTTGAATACAGATAAACTAAACCATTTTCATGGATAATTTCCCCTGTTATTTATACTTTTAACTAAATCCTTGAGTCATATAGTCTCTGAGTTTTAGGTATTTCCATCTGGCAGAATAGATAGTGAGAATAATTTTATTTTATTTTACTTTATTGCTTTAGTTTTCAGGTGTCTGATATTTTACACTTGGATTTTGATTTTCAGAAGTGTACCACTTGCATAACCTATCCTGAAACTCTGCTGCTAGGACCAAATTGCTGATTTGGGTTCCTACTAGGATCTTAAATCAATAATTATTAAGACATTAGATCTGTAATTACAGATAATTTGTTTAGATATAAACATAGCTATTCCCCCTAACTGTGAAGTTTAAAGTCCAGGCTAGATGTGCCTGGCTGGATGATCATTCCTAAAACAACTGTATGATTCTGAGGCTCAGAATGCTAATAGCAGCTTTCACAACTAGGATGATTTAATCAAGGCAGATGAAGTAACAGGTTTGAGTCCAAGATTTTTAAAGATAAGTATTTGACTGATTACACTGTTGCCTATCCTGAGAGGCTTGAACAAAGCGTATTTGGAGAGGGTTGTTTGCTTTTTTGAAGCGACAGTTATTAGAAGGCTGTAAGCATCACTCACCTGATAAAAATCTGGATCCTAGAAATTCAGTTATTCTAGTAATACAGGTTATTTTAGTAGTACTGAGCTCTAAAAGTCCATGGAATCCTTATGCTGGACATTTTTCAAATCCAAGAAAAGACATTTTCTGATCCAAAAAAAGACACGCAAAGATCTTGTCTACAACTATGTTGTTAAATCTGTTAGATCAAGACAGAAGCTGAAAGCATTTAGGTACCTAAGTGACAAATTTAAACTTTAAAACCTAATTAATTACCTTTATTCAGTCATTATGTCCTTTTTTTAGGCTGAAGAGAAGATGCAAAGAGTTGTGGAAATTTGTTGGGCTCAAAAGTCTTCAAAGTTCTATACTCTTACAAAATATTGCTAATAGAGTTGCTGGAAAAAATTTAATATTTAATTAATAAGAAATGAATTCTAATACATTTTTCCATGGAAAATCCCATTAGAACTTTATTTAATTAAACAGTATCTGAAGAAAAGGAAAAAAAAACCAACAAAAAAACAACAAAGCCAAATTTTAGAGATGCTAATGGGAAGTTTGATATTAATTCCAAAGAGATTGGATTTTCTCCATAATACGGTACTGACTTCCCATTTAATTAAAATTGAATGTTAAGTTGCTGCATTTTTCACTGAATTTGGCATGCTGACATAGAACTCCTGACAACATAAGCAATGAATGTACTTTACACATGAAATCTGAAACCTCCTTAGTGTGTGCTATTGTATACTGAAATGGGATTGTTTCAAACAATCAGACTGCGGGGAACCAGAACTGTTTGGCTCATCCCATACCTGCTTCAGCATTATTCTGTGCTTTCTGCTCAAATTCTTACTGTGAGCCAAAGGGTTGCTGTGTCAGGTCCAAGCACAAACATTTTATCTTCAGGACACTTTGGCTGCTGACCTATCACAGAGGAGTTGTTCCCTTCTCTTCCCTTACAGGCACACTGATCCCAGAGAAGAGCTGAGAGAGGAGTTGGTCCATATTAAATAAAGAGCTCAACTGAGCACGTGTGCCAAATGGAAATGAATACAGCAACCTGCTCATGCTCCTTCCACAGCAAGGCCCTTCTTATTGCGACCTCACCTGATGGGCAGGTCTGGTGGTAGGCAGTGATGAAGCCAAAGCAGAGGCCTGCAGCACCTATCAATCATAAATGTATAAATAGGGATATAATTATTATTACTTCACCTTGAAACAAAGTGTAGGCATACTAAAATAGTATAGCTAATGACAGCATTTAGGTGCTTTGTAACACCGTGATGGCAGGACCAAACATAATGTATAAGAATTTTACATGAGTAGGTAAGCAATGTGACCACCAAAGAGACAAAGAAAGATGTTCGTAGTTATATGTAATAGACACTCAAGTAACAAAAGGCTATCAGAAGGGTAAGCACAAGGGACTGCAGACAGGCAGGATGTCCTGCCCACTACACAGGAAGGATGACTGGTAAAACCAAAAAGAAAATAGGCAGTTTCAGGAACAGATGAGAGCTGTCTTTTCTTGGAGGGGAGGCAATAGAATATTATTTTTAAAAAATTAGAGAAGTGAGGGAAAACAAAGACAGAACATAATCCTACTTAGGCTCTAACTTCTTTTGTCAAAGAGCTCTCAAGCCTGATCATCATGGCCTAAGAGCCACCAGGGACTGAAGCCAGCTATGTGAGATTGCATCAGCACAGCTAGTTTAGAATGTGATTGTTAAAGACTAACAGTTTTGTATATGTATCAATGTGATTAATGACAAATGAGAATTAACCATTAGCACAAACTATGTTGTTAATGAAGGAATTCAGTAAGATTTTGTTTAGAAGTTTAAAACTGTCCTGATTTGCCATTTTCATAACCATTCCCATCACAGTGCGCTCTGATTCTCTGATACATTGATATATGTGTATATATATATATTTATATATATATATGTTTGTCCTGGTTTCAGCTAGGACAGAGTTAATTTTCTTCCTAGTAGCTGGTATAGTGTTATGTTTTGGATTTAGCATGAGAAGAATGTTGATAACACACTGATGTTTTCAGTTGTTGCTAAGTAGTGTTTAGACTAAGTCAAGGATTTTTCAGCTTCTGATGCCCAGCCAGCAAGAAGGCTGGAGGGGTGTCCTGGTTTCAGCTGGGATAGAGTTAACTGTCTTCCTAGTAGCTGGTACAGTGCTGTTTTGAGTTCAGTATGTGAAGAATGTTGATAACACTGATGTTTTCAGTTGTTGCTCAGTAGTGTTTAGACTAAAGTCAAGGATTTTTCAGCTTCTCATGCCCAGCCAGGGCACCTGACCCAAACTGGCCAACAGTGTATTCCATACCATGGGACGTCCCATCTAGTTTAGGAACTGGGAAGGGGGGGCGGGGATTTGCCGCTTGGGGACTGGCTGGGTGTCGGTCGGCGGGGGGTGAGCAATTGCCCTGCGCATCATTTGTACATTCCAATCCTTTTATTACTACTGTTGTCATTTTATTAGTGTTATCATTATTAGTTTCTTCTTTTCTGTTCTATTAAACCGTTCTTATCTCAACCCAGGAGTTTTACTTCTTTTCCTGATTTTGTCCCCCATCCCACTGGATGGGGGGGAGTGAGTGAGCAGCTGCGTGGTGCTTAGTTGCTGGCTGGGGTTAAACCATGACAAGGGGCACAAGGAGATGGGAGGGGACACAGCCAGGGCAGCTGACCCAAACTGGACAAAGGGGTATGCCATACCATGGGACGTCATGTCTAGCATATAAACTGGGGGGAGTGGGGGTGGAGAAGGATTGCTGCTCCAGAACTAACTGGGCATCAGTCGGCCAGTGGTGAGCAATTGCATTGTGCATCACTTGTTTTGTGTATTCTGATTGTTTTACTATTATGATTGTCATTTTAATATTGTTATTATTATCATTATTAGTTTATTCCTTTCTGTTCTATTAAACTTATCTCAACCTGTGAGTTTTACCTTTTTCCTTATGATTCTTTCCTCCACCCTACTGGCTAGGGGGGAAGTGAGTGAGTGGCTGGATGGTGCTCAGTTACTGGCTGGCATTAAACCACGACAGCATTCAATCACAAAAATGGAATCATTACAATATCAATTTGTTAATTATGAAGTATATTTATCTTTGCTATAATCTATATCTGTTCTGAGAAACTCCTGCAATTCAAACATGCTGAATAGTTTACAAGCAGCAAAAATTCCATTTAAGTTCTCTATTCCCTCCAAAAAAGGGAAAATACATCAAGAAGAAGAAGAGGAGGAGGAGGAAGGAGAAAGAAAGAAAGAAAGAAAGAGGTATAATTGAAGGGGAAAGCATGTGTCATTTTAAGCATGCTTTGATACCTCCTCTTTTTCCAATTCTTCAATCACAGAATCATAGAATGGTTTGGGTTGGAAGTGACCTTTAAAGGTCATCTAGTCCAACCTCCCCTGCAATGAGCAGGGACATCTTCAACTAGATCAGGCTGCTCAGAGCCCCATCCAACCTGACCTTGAGTGTTTCCAGGGATGGGGCAGGGATGGAGCCTTCTTTCTTTAGACTATCTCAGCTCCTGATTGAAATGAATACTGCTTTATTTAAAACTGTTATATTAAAAACTGTTTCATTTAAAGCTGCTGTATTTAAGCCTATCACATTTTATACACTTGAAAGTACTTGTCATTTCCATCTCACTGACTCTAAAAAAGCAAAAAGGACTTTAATTCCACTGGCAGATATCAGGAAACAGGACTGTATATGGATCAAACACCTACAGAAAAAAGCTAGTTATTAGAGCTGCAGCCAATTAATTTCACTGGTGTTTCCTTTCCATCGCCTATAGTTTCTTGGTAGTCAATAGTTTTCTCTTATATTTCCCAAGATTTATTCAATTTCTTGTCAGAGATTTGTGCTGTACCAACTCTGAATAATGTAAATTCTGATAATAATATTTGATAAATAATTACCAGTCTTCCCTACTGTGATGACTGATCCCTATAGTATAAGGGATTCATATTCATATTAGGGATTTACTTTGATTTCCAAAATCGCAGTCTGGTATTTGTCACTAGTCACAGAAAATCAAAACTAAAGGTGCTACAGCTAGGGTTCCAAGGAAAGGCAGGAATATTTGTGCTTATGTTGGTGTTTTGCCTGAAAAGTGGAAGAGTGAATTTATCAAAAACTATGTCCTGGCCAAGCACAGAGACATAATAGAGAAGGAGTGTTTAGAGAACATAATCTGCCTGTTTCCTTCTGGTTGCTGTAAAGGTAGAGCAAGGTGCTAGCCATAAATAGGATGCTAACATCTAACAGCCTTTTTACAGAGTCCCATGTGCGTTTGTGAAAGATCTGCCCTGAAGTTTTCCCTGACAATTACCATTCAGCTATAAAAAATGATTTTAGGTGGCAGCCTTCTGACTGCCAAAGGCTATCAGAGGAGCGTGAACTGGATCCAGATTTCTGTGCCAGTTCAGAATTACCTCACCACTAGCGCCTAGTTGTAAACCTCTAGTGGAACTGGCCACTTGCCTGCTTGCAGTCCCAATGAGGAATTTGTGTTCATAAATCCAAATGCTAGCTCTCACAGCTTGCTGGCATTAGCAACTGCACCCTGCTTTCAGTCAGAAATTTCATAGTCATGTTGAGTTCTTCTGAAATTAAAATCCTGTATTTCTGAATTTCTACATACTTACTTGTTGGACAGTTAAGCTTGTCTCCTAGATAATGTGTCCAATTGTGAAGGTCCATCAATTTTTTAAATACTGCCCCAAATGGTTTGGTTTACCAAAAGAGGCCATGGCTGGAGAATGCCTGCAGCATTTTGAAATGAATAGTTATGATGGAATTTGGGAAAATGCTGTTTCATAGATGTAAAATGAGAGGACTATTGAACCAGACTTTAAGCTGTCTATGCTATCCTCCACTTAGAATTAATGGTGAGAGATAGACACCTTTAGGTCATGAATCACCTCAGCCTAAGGTAGATGTCTAAAACAACTCCAGTGACTTGTATCATCAAATTTTCTATTTCTTTTCACTGATTTTAAATGGATGTGGATACAATCTTCCACACTGCAGGTACAATGAATCCCACTGGTGCAGCTACAAGTCTTTCCTAGGATTCTGCTGAGTAGCCACCTGATCTTTCCAACAGCAGGTTTTAGCCAATATCTGGAAGTTGGGTACTGGAGTTTGCTATAAAGCCATCACAATTCCAGTTCATTTATGCAAATCAGCCAAAGGGAATTTTAGAGCTTGATGTACTCTAGATTTATAAGGCAGTCAGAACATTTTTTCATCTCTTAATTTGCACTTTTTGTGACCATTAGCTTTATTTAATTAGATTCTCTGTGAAAAAAAAACATAAACTAATCCCATTGTTGCTTACTAAACAGTGTTGTTATTGGGAGATCACTTTACGCTTTATTTAGTGCTGCCAAAAACTACTTTGCTAATAAACTTCTGGTATGACTGGTATCAAAAACTGTTAAAGTATCTGAATATAAATAGCCCTCTGTCTTCATTTTATTTAATGTTCTATTCTGATTGAAATATTACATTTTTAGTATTTTCTGGGTAATTGTCCATACTCAAGGCAAAGAGATCAATATTTTCCTTTTTTGTTAAAAGGTGGGTTTACCTGCACAAAGGCAACTTTGGCAAGGTATTTCCTATAGTCAGTCAATACTTAAAAGAATAAGTATGAAATTTTACAGATCTCTTCTTCTAAATGCAAAATAAATAACATTTAATAATATTGACAAGCCCCAGGAAAATACATGCAAAAGCATACTATTATTCTCTATCCCCTTAATTCTTTAAACCAGCTACAGAAGAAACTTAAGTTACATGGAGGCAAACTGAATTCTGATCCATTGATTTACTGTATGTCTGCAGGGCTCAGAATGATTTTTGAAGCCAAAAAGGTAGTTTTAAACAGTAGTTTATTTTAATATATTGAGTATTTTAACAGATAACAGGTTACTTGATCCATCTGACACTGCAATAACTACTCACACAGAAAACACAAGTAATAGAAATAGAACAGGAAATGGGACTTTTCAGGGTATTAACATGAGGGGAAAAAAGGTAAGGAAAGTAATAATTTAAATCAAATATCAGCAGCGCCTGCAGTAGTATTCTTTATAAGAATAGCTACCTCTGTCTCCTTTTTTCTTTGGCTTCCAGTTACCTACCTGCAACAGTCATGAGTGATCACGGTACCAAGGCTGCTACTTTCCTTTTTTCCTGGTCCACACTTCCTATGCAATCTGTAGGGATCTATTGAAATGTGGGATGAGGTCTAGATCACCTCACAGGGAGAATAAGAAAACATAGATGCACTTAAACAAGTACCAGGTATGATTCTGCATGCATACTGTGAAGTCTTTTGTGTGTCCCTTAGACTCAGGTCTCAGAATAACATTCTCTGCTTAGGAATCTAAGGAGTCATTAGTGCAAAAGAGCTTTCCTTTTGTTTCCCTTATGCTTTTGTCTTACAGAGTGCACATTCGTTCTTCTCTTCTCCCTTTTTTGGCTTGCTGAAGTCCCAGGCTATCCAAGAAATGAGCACTTCTAGTTAACTTTGTCAGAAAAGTTAGCAAACTTTGTTAAATCTGTCAGCAAAGCACATCCTCATCCTGACAGAGAACCTCTCTCTCAAGGGAACCTCTTCTTCATCAGCTTTAGTCTGTGATGCACCTGTAGGAATGGTATATAAAAATGCCTGTGAAAATATCTCAGTGGTGCAAAGTTTGTTTATTTTTCTCACAGAAACTTCAGTCTTGCAATACAATTATAGGATTTTTTTTTTTCTGAAGTTGGAATATTTTTTATGTGCATTCCTATTTCTGTGAATGCAGTGTATTTGTGCTGCATTTTCCCACTGCTGTCTGATACACTGTTTGAATTACTGTCTCTGCAGCAAGGAAACATATTTCCTTACGCATTTTGTACAAAGACAGACAGAAGAGAAAAGGAGGTTACCAAAGCCTCAGAGTTAATACTATTGGGCTTTGAACATTAATATAGGAAAAAAAAACAAAAAACAAACAAAACCAAAAACCCTGTACCTTATTTCATTCTCCAATAAAAACACCCTGACCTATGGCAGATTCCAAGCTTCCTTTCCATCTGACCACCAAATATTTGTCAATCCATATCTACTGATTTCCTCCCATCATTCCACTTTGGATGGTATCACTGAGTACCCTATGTTATCTTTCCACTCTTCTTCCAGAAAGGTAGAAGTATCTGTCTTAAGTATTGTCATATATATACCTAAGTATTCAGTACATACACAATATAAAAGCCATGTTTATATTCATTAACCTCTCAAATTAGAGACTGAGGTGGGGCTCAATTACCATCTACTTTTGCTACTTTTTTTTTACCTTTGACATCCTTAACTTAAAAGAGGATGAACAAAATATGTTAAAGACATCTTCTTAGCAAAAGCACAAATAACCATGCCCTTACATATGTTCTTTTTCTCTAATATTATCATCTTTATCCCTCCACATTGCTTATATATGTAGTCTTCCACATTATATATGTATATATATGTACATATATATAAGTACATATATATGTACTCTTCCACATTAATAGTAATAACACTCTTAGGATTATCTCTATGTGTAATTAAGTATAAAATCAATTAGCCTGGACAGTTTGATTAAATGTTTGCAAAGTATTACAAAAGTCATTTCTTTACAAAGTTATTTTCTGGTCACATTGTGGACATGAAAGCAAAATGTTTTAACTTAAAATTTTACATAAAATTTTTATTCATATTATCTTAATATTTATTTTCAGTTTCCCCTTAAATCAGGAAAATTATAACCTTTCTCAGTAATAGGGGTAGATACTAGATACAGTCATATAATTCAGTTAATTTTACAAAGCATTCATAAATAACTCAGATGTATGTTTTCTCCTTTTCTTGAAAAAATAAATAATAAAAAAAAACCCAAACAAAAAATACCCCAAAACGAAAACTAACACTTTTTCTCTTCCACAATGGCTGGTAAATGAAGATGCTTTCAGCTATGTGTAAAAGAGTTTCCTTTCTTTTATCTACTGCCAATGCATTTGCTAGGCTAGCACAGTTTTCTCTTTCACACAATAACAAATGCTTTGTCTGTCCAAGACATTTGAAAGAATATCTTAAACCTCTAGAACAATGAAAACATATTTTAGACATGCTTCCTGGACACGTTTCACATTATATGAAAAGTAGTATCTGCACAGGAATAAGAGAAAGTAAGAGAAAAAGAAAGGCTACTGAACTCAAGTGAATAAACTTACACAGTTTTTATGGTGTTATTTTAATGGCACCAAAGAAACTAGAAGCTTTCTTAGATGACCTGTCCTTTGTGCAAGGCTTCAACACTAGGATTCATCTGCCCTGCAGTTAGCAATCTGAAAATAACTTTAGTCTAGCCTATGGTGTGAAAATTTGGAGGAGATGAAGGAAAAAGAGTGAATGGTCTGTGAATGCTTCCAGCACCCTCTCTGATTTTTTTTTTTTTTTTTTGCTTACATAGGAAAAATGTATAATTGTTTTCAGGGCAAGATACAGTCATGGTCTTGGTCAGGTTAAGAGATGTGTGACAGGTATATGATTAAGCAAATGATTTCCCATTACTTTATTTGATCTATAAACATAGACATAGCTTCAAGCAGTGTTTGAATGCATAGTGGGAACATACGCTAATTTCCTTTAGTATCTTCCCATTCCAATAAGCCCATCTGGATTCCATACTTAAGAATAGCTTTTAAAACAATTGCAAGTTTTAAAACTGAAGGTAATAACAGTGGAAACCTCATGATTTTGAGAGGTGAAGGAGAAAGGAAGAAACAGGTTGCCTGTTTTCAATGTAAGCTGAAGAAAGTCTGACTTGTTTTCCTGCATAGCTGCTGTGTTACCAGGAGATAACTATCACATTGCCTTCATACCATTTTTGAAGAAAGGAAAGCTGCATGGATAGGAAGGAAGTGAAGAAATCAGAGGAGTAAGGAACAAGGGAAAGACAACAGTTAGTCTTTACTGGATTTCTCTTTTTTATTTTAAATTAAGATAAAAAGGTTTGAGTCTGAAAATGAGCATGAATTTTATTCAACATCAAAGTCCTCCCCCCTTTTCTTTGTCTCTCTGAGTTAAATGAGAATAAATGTCTGTGATATTTTTTTGCCTGTTTGAGCAAGTTATGGAAATGGGAAAAATACCGTGTCCAGAATATGAGGTACAGAAGGAATAAACACAATTTTCCAATCTAGTAAGAATAAAAAAAAAAATTAAATACAAACTCAGTTTTAAGGCAATATGTTTCTAGAAGTAATTTTATTTATAAACTGTGATCTTAATATAACACTTTGTTTATGGCCAACACTTGGACTAAAGCAGTCATGAGGAAAGATATATGAGGATGGGAAGGGGCTTTTGTTGGAATTCTGTTGAAAAAAGTGTCAGTAACTGAGGAAAATAGATGCCTTTCAGAAGGGAATTCTCCTCCCATCTTCTACTTTAAGGAAAACTGTGTTGTTCGGGTTTTTGGGGGTTTGTTTTGCTTCTGGCATTTCTATCTAAAAATCAAAACTATATTGCTAGCACATGCATAAAGCAAAAAGAACTTCTCTGCCTACTTTTTTGATATACTAGGGAAAAAAAACCAACAAAACAAACCTGGCCAGCGTGGCCAAGGTATGGGGATAAGAATATGAATGTTCAGGGATGAATTGGTTTTCAGTGACTGAAGAGTGAGTTATACATCAGCTCAGAGAACTGTAAAGGCTCAAACCCTAATATAAAATATTGTTTTGGATACAAACAAACATGGCAAAATCTTAAAGGTAAACTGGTTACCCTTCTTCCTTTGTACTAGCGATCCCAGGAAATTCCTGAACAATCAGAAGTAATTCCCACAGTCAGGCACGGGGTTTTTTGTAAGTATTCTAAAGAAAACTGTAAGTTATATATAACTTAAATGTCCTTATTAATGATGCTTAAAATTAATTAAAATTTGTAAATAATATTATCCTCAATATATTTGAAGAAGGAACAAGGAATAGAGGTATCTGTGTCTCCTCTGCCGAGATGCTGTTAAAAGATTCTCCTCACAGCCACACCCCAGATGATACCAAGGAGATTAGAGAGGAGGAAAAGGGCTATGTAGACATAAAAGCACATGGCCTATGCCTATCCTGTGAGATCAGAAAATGTCTGGGAAAGTTTTCTTGCCCTGATGCTAAATAGAGCAGTCTATCCCTGTATGTGTTGTTAAACTTGCCTAGCATCCAAAACAGACTACTTATAAAGTTAGTATGAGAAATAATCCCTGGCCAGTGCTAATTCCCTCCCTATCATGTTTGGAAAGTGCTTGGGAGAAGACTGATTGTCCCAATGCAATTCCATGCCAGGGACAGGTAAAATATTCCTGTTCCATAAATAAGCAGTATAAACAAGACTATGCTAGTGTCCAGGAATAAGCCCATCACTGTTCAGTTGAGTAGTATAGACACAATGAAAGACGGTGAAATTAATGGAAAAGCTAAAGCTACCATAGCCACTCCGAAAAATCTCAGCGTGCTAACAACTGCTGCTGTGTTGAACCAGATAATCCCAGTCTCTTGCAATAGTAGCTGACTGAAGCCAGTCTGTACTTCCAAAAATTAAAACGGCCCATTTAGTCAAAATCATTCCCAAGGCTTAGGCCCTATTTCAGTGTCTGTGGAAATTGATTAGGCTGGGTTGGAGTGAGTAGGAACAGCATCTTCATTTCTTTTAAAACATTTTTCTTTCTTTTTCTTTCCAGAAAACCTTCTAAGCTCATTAGAGATTATCCTTTATAGTTTTTTACCTTTCCTCAGTTGCCAGGAATAAGTGACTATCTGCTTCCTCCTGATCATCTTCAGTAGTCTGCTTAATGCCCAGAAGCATCTTTATATTCTCCCTATCCACAACTTGGAGAATGAGCACAGAAATCTGCTAAAAGCAGTAATTCAAAGGCAAAGGTTTGATGTTTAAGGACTTACCATATAATTGGGTAGATATTTAGTAGGAACTGCAAATTATTCATTTGTACCCAGAAAACTAACCCTTAGCTAGAATGTCTTTGACCTCTTGTGGCATTGTTCCCATATCCTGCGGATATCCTGGCAACAAAGTCCTTCTGAAATTTCTTCGTAGATTGTGGGCTGACCATGAAGTAATTGAAATGGTGATGCCAGGCATATTCTTTGCATGTCCTAATGAGTTTTGCTCTCTTCCTCAGGCCAGCTGGCTGAGCAAGCTTTAGATAATGTACAGGAGCCAAAGCCAAAAAATTCTTAGATTAATAAAGAAATAGCTGCAGCTCAAACCAGATGTATCTTAAGGGTTTACAGGGCTTCAAAAGGCTGTAAAGACAATTTCCACCTAGTGAATATGAAGAGCAAAACTGATACTAGAGAACTTAGATTATATAAATACTGCATAGCTTTCCCTCCTTTCTGAGTAGCATTTCATACAAATAAAATTAAAATACTTTCTCAGTTGGCCTAGCAGAGCTCTGGCTAGGTGTGAAGCAGAGCTTGTTTACTCTCAGTTCCTTTCTCCAGAGGCAAGAGTTGTGACTGCAGTATGATAACCAATAGACTGAATGAAAAGACTGGATTTGATTACATTTGGTAGTAACAGGGGTGGGAAAGACATAAGAAAGAACTATAGGAATTTTTCCAAAGATCATTGGATGCTGAAAGCTGACATATCTTATTGTTTTCAAATATAAAGCCTCGTTAAACAAGTAAACAAATTTAATTAGCTTCAAATATAAAAATTGCAGTCAAAGATAATGTTACAAAGTCAGTCCATTTTTAACACCTTTCAGGGACTATCTGACCCACCAAAAGGCTAAAACCAAGAAAGAAGATTCATGTCCTACACTAGAGTGAGATGTAGTACTGAAAGATTTATACCGAGAGTATTTTCACATAGAGTCATTAAGAGCTATCTCTGGCTAGGCACAAATCTAACAGCATGAAGATATGTCACCTTTCTTTACTGTGGTAAACAGAAGACATATTTTGCCTAGCCCTTGAAGGTATCTAAGAAACAAAGAGTGTCTTAGAGCACCAGCATAAGTCCATAGAAATAAAATAAAAGTAAAATAGAATAGAAGTAAAAGCTAGTGACACTTTAAATGCCTGCTGCCCCCACCCTTCACTGAAAATGATCCCTTTTTACAGCAAGTAAAGCACATAGACATGAAGTTCTATTCTACTAGTAGCAAAACATACGATCATGAAAACAGAGCTTCTCATACTCAAGCGCTCTGTGGGATTGCCTTGTTGGTCTACACACCATTTTTTCCATTCTAACAGTCCAGCCTGTCATTTGGCTTTCTCAGGACAGTGATGGGTCTTTGACTCAGCCTAAACGGACTGCTTCAAGGTACCTACCAGGAACGCACAAAGTTGGTAGGTAGTTTGGCCTACACGGACTGCTTAGAAAATGTGTGTGGAAATGCAGCTGATCTGGAACAGCTACCTCCAAACACTAGACACAGCACTCCAGTACCACAGTTAACTTTTCTCTTAGTATAGCTGTTACCTCAGTTTCTTTGTTGGAATACAAAACTCAGTATGCAGGTAAAATGCATTTTTTTACAAGTACACAATAATATACAAAGCATATAATGATGTTATGAGGAAATGTTATGGACTAACCAGAACCCCATCCCCCATTCCCCTTGCCCCGCTCAAGGGGGTGTGTTATCAACACCTTTCTAGCTACCAATACAACGCACAGCACTATGAGGGCTGCTTATGGGGAAAATTAACTCCGTCTCAGCCAGACCCAAAACAAGTTTTCAGCCAGGCATTGTAGCATTTGATGTATCTTGGTTTTGGTTGGAAAACTAAGCTACAAAATGGAATAGTAATATTATCAATATTTATGTGTTTCTTTTTCTCTTCATAACAACATTTGAAACTGCTAAAGCTTTACCTGGAAGTTTTCCATAGCACCCATTGTTTCTCCAGGCACCCCTCACAACTAATATTTTGTCTATTTACTTTTTACCAGTCACTTAGAACTCATCTGCTAACTGAAGACTTTGAGATGACCTGTTTTTTTTCACTTTGATCCATAGGCTGCTGTATTTCAACTGTAGCAGTATCCAGTATTGTCATTCAATAACGTAGTTCAAGAGCAGTGATTAATTTTGACAAATTAAAACTTATTTCTGACTACTGAACTGTGTTAAAAGGATAAGCTTAAATCAGATGCACATGATTTAAAGAAAGATATACAAATTTAAAGTAAATTTTAACCCTGTCCATCATTTCTTCTTCAGCAGTAAGCTGATGATTCATTCATTCACCTCTATTCTGTATTGCATAAGTGGATGGATTACTTGGAACTGGCATATCTTTGGTTGTTGTAATGCAGTTTGCTTATGCAGTTGAGGCATTACAATCAAGAAAGTAAGAAAAAATGATTGACGTGAGTGCGACTCATTATTCTGTTGAGAACTTGTTTTGACGTATCAGTCAATGTAAATCATCAGTGTTACAATGGCATTGATTACAATTTGCTTCTCTTTGATCACATCAGAAATTCCTTGTCAGGCTAACATATAACATGTATTTTCCAGCAGATCTTCATTGTTTTCATAACGTGGCTCACCTTCTCCTACTAAAAACTGTACAAACCACCTACTTCTATTTGGGTTGCTTGCTGTAGGTTACTACAACAGAAAGTAATTTTAAGAAAGAATTTGTTTATTTGTCTTTAAAGTTATTTACTGATTTAATTTGAAATCTGGAATGAAATGAAAACCCAGCATAATTCAACATGCATTGATATGTTTACAGTAATATAAAAGGTCCAATGATGGTGGCTCTGGGCCTGACATGACTGCTTTTTGACTTACGTGCCTATGTCAACATTGTTTAATGTTGTATTTCAACTAAAGTGACTTTATCAGAAGGCCTTCAATTCCAGTTTTTCTGGCAGTATTCCTCAGAGAGACTGATTATACCGCCACCTTTGTTTGCCAAATCCACAGGCATAAAGCCAACAAACTCAACTGAATATAAAAGAACACTCTGATCTCAACTTATGCTTGGCCTATCTACATGATAATAACCTGGAAGATGACAAATGTAGGCATGGTGTCCCCATGCTCAAGGTCTTGTCCATGAAAGACATTCTAGGTTAGAGTGGGATGAAACAAATGAGATTCCAGAGTTCTGCATGGGCAAGACTGGACCAATATTTAAGAAAAACCATCATGTAAAAATTATCTTTTTACTTCGCTCCCACTTTTCCAGAAAAGTGTTTATTCTGCATCAGTCTGAAGCTATGGAATGCATTAACCTTCCGGGCTGAAAGAAGAAGACTTTTTCACTGTTGATTATTTCTGGATCTGTTCTATGACCCAGCACAATTAAATAAGCATGAATAGCTCTATAGCAGGAACTGGAGCCTCGGCCAACTGCTATGGAATGTATTTTATGTGTTCTTTGCCTTATCATGAATTAGCTACAGCAGAAGCTATGATGCATGATCTCTCATAGGCTATGTGTTGATGATTAAGAAATCCATATGGGAACAGAAAAATTGGAATTGTGTGTTTGAAAGTCACAAAGCCAACATGGAATTTGATCTTTTTCATACTCCTGAGGCAATTGATCTTACAACTGGGATATTAGATTTGAAAGAAAATAGGTTTATATTTGAAAAGAAGAAGAATGAAAAGACACAAATTGCCTATCTTCTTAAATAATATTTGCAGGCATTTGCTCTCAGTTTTGAGCAATAGGTCCAGAGAAGTTCTACAGTCTATACAGCTCTACTCCAAAAAACTGCCAACAGATCAGAAATACCCCTATGCTTATTTTTTTCTTATGAACAAGCTTTAGACAGCTAATGGCATTTTACCTGGGTTTTTTATATTATCCTTCCTTCATGCTATATGTGGTTGTAGTTTCCATTAAAAACTCTGGACACACATGACTTAAAGCTAAAGTGTATTCAGGCAGGATACATTTAAAAGATCTTGCACTGGTTTTATGCATATGATCTTTTTACAGTCTTGCTTTAGATAAGAAAAAAATATTAGCTAATTACTACACTTACAGAGTTGAAGGGAGAGTTCTAAAAATATTAACCTTGAGTTACACTCTTTCATGAAACCCACTCTTTAGAATCTGAGGATGGGGAATTCAGTGAAATTTGTTATGTTTTATAGCTCAGGCTATTATACTTTGAGATTCTAAATAAAATGAGACTCATGGGAATAAGTATTGTAAAAGAAAGATTATTCTTCTACCTCAAATAAAATTGAAATCAATACAATAATTTTATTTAGTTTTCTTATGACAAATGATATGATGCCCCCCATGCCCCCCAAAAAATGATAACCTACATCAGCTCAAGGCTGTTGCCTTACAGTTATTATTGTGGGTATTAATATTAGGAAAATAATTTTTTGCAAATTCTAGCACATTGTAGCTGACCATCAGTGTTTCACTCAATCAACTAATTCTCCTAAAACACATTAAGCCTTTCAGGAAATGGATAAGTATGTTCTCCTGTTTCAGTGACACTTAAATATATGAAAGGTACAGTTGTACCTCAGGTGGCCCAGAATATGATTAAGTAGGAAATCTTCATGCAGACAAGGAGTCTTGTTCAATGTTATATTATTTTTTGTACAGCCAAAACCTAGATAGCAGATGAGTTCTGGATTTTTAGAAAAAAACTACATACAGCTATTTAAAAGCTTAGGAAAAAACCATGCTTTTAGTCATATTTAGTGGATATAGTTTTACAATAGCATCTTGTGAAATATTGGTAGATCTACATTAGCATACATTGTGGCACAATAAAAGTGGTGGTATAGACAAACAGGGTTTTGAGGACTCAATATGCACAGCATATGCATTTCTGGAGTTTCAGTTAAGAAAAAAAATAATCTTGTTCCTAGACTGAATATTCATCAAGTGGGGACATCAAATGAATTCTTGGAGCTCATAATCCAGTTAATCCACCCATGTTGAAAACCACTGCTTGCATCAAACCAAGTCCTCAGTAAATGTGACAGTTTGGAGATTCCCTTTAAAGTGTACTCATGGTCTGAATGAAAATGATAAGATAATCTCACCCATTTTCTTCGTAAATTAGTAGTGTTTCCGGCTTTGGTATATACAGATTATTGGATAGTTTGCTCGATTCTTGTTGCTTATATATGATGACCAGGGCTGGCAGCAAGGAAAAGAGTGCTTTTTCCCTACTTCAATACTAAATTTTGAAATAAAAAATAATAATTAAAAACCCCCCTTTTTTTAATGAGATAAAAAGAAGGTTTTTGAGGTTTTTTTCATAAGCAGAATAGAAACACAAATTTAAAACTGTCAAAAATATAATTATGTCATTCACCTGAAATCCAGGATGTCATCTAGGGAGATTTTGTGTAACATACTTGATCACTTATCTGATTTGTGTTATTTTGCTTTGAGCATATTCTGGTGTAAGGAGTCACTGTTTTGTATTCTTACTCTTATTCAGTCTTAAAACAGTGGTTGAATTTTCCACTCCACCATTCCATCTTTTCAGTTTCGTTACATTCAGATTATTTTTCTGGGGAAAAGGAAATACACCCTATACACAGGGCCACAAATCAGACCAATTAATGATTTAACTGTCCATATGATCTAATTAATGCAGAAATGCCTCATTAATAGAACAATTATAATTGTCATGCAAAACATTCAAGTATTTACTCCTATTTCTCAATGTTATGCTCAACCTTCCACTGGACCCTTAAAGAACTGAGGGGAGAAGGTAGATTTTTCAAGAAGTCGTCACTATTCTGAGATCTTATCTGGAATGATGCACATGGTGCAGGTTGCTTCCTCCTCAGTCCTGGGTTTGCTTGGAGCTACATTTATGTTTTCTGTGACAGCCTGCTTCCTTTCTCTCGGTTCCCTAGTAGTGCTTGAAAGACGCACAATATACTCCTCCCTCCCTCTGCCCACCCCCACTAACCACATAGGGACTGGAGGAAGAATAAATCCTGTGAACAGCTGGCATGCCTCGAAAAGGAGTCAGGACATGAAGAGACCATTCATTCAGATCGAAAAAGTGAGACAAGCTGCAAAGTTCCTCAACCTGGTTTATGACTCCTCAGATATTAAGATTTCAAGAATCTTTAAATACCCAGTAATGAAAGTAAAGTGGATTTATTTCTTTCAATAAACAGCATGACCAGTTATTTAAAAGAAAGGTAATAATTTTTAATGCGAAAGGATTAATATATAATTGGATGGAAGTCTTTCATTTTACTTGTGAAAAACACATTCAAGTCTGTAGAAGATAATGTTACCTGCTGGTTTATTGATTTAATTAAAGGGTGCAATAATGGATGAACAGAAAGCTTCTTGGCATTTCCTTGAGCAGTATTTTCTTGATTTATTAAGAAGCAATTTGTATATAACTATTAACATTTTATTCAATGAATTAGTATCTTGCAAAGTTCCTGTGCTCTTTATTATTCACTTCTGCCACTTCCTTTTCTTCTTTTTTACTTCCATTTAACTGATGAGTAAAGACAATCTTTTAAAAGGGAGGCGGGGGAGGGGGGAACTAAAAAACTGACTGCGTTGCCTAAAAAACCTCCTAACATTGAAAATTTATTCTAAAAAGCTTCTTAGGACAACAACAAGAAGTTTAAGACCTTGGGATATCGTGCCATTGATCAAGTCTCTTGCTAGCATAGTGTGAGTCCTGCTGTACTTAACAAGTTCCATAAACCAGAATATGCATGTGAGCAATGCATAACTATTATCCTTTGGTCACCGTTTACATGAAATGAATGGTTGTTACTTCTTCTTCTGGGTTGTTTGGTTTTTTGGGTTTTTTTTTAATCTCTGCAGTAGCTACCTTTCCTTAAAACAGAAATTACTCAAATATTTGTCTGTACATAGATGTCATGTTTCCATTCCTGTTATCTAGCTACACAGACCAAACAGACCTATGCAAGGAAGAAATAGATGCACTGCTAACATCTGAAGAATTACTTTAGCATGAAGAAAATAGAATGCTATTAATTCCTATATTTGGGAGTCTTTGGAAACCTCACAGGCTAGTTTCTTCCCAACTAGCTTTACAATGATGCATTGCTGTGCTGTGCCTAAAGCAAACAGGAGTCCTGGTATCCCAATCACCCAGGGCAAGGGATCAATGGAGCACACAGTAAAATCATGGAAAGGGGCAGGAGGGGAAGTAATGTTGTGCCTTGTGTGGCATGTAATTTTCTTCTTAGGATACATACTTTTATTCCAAACATGCTGTCCTATGTTGCCTGTAAAGCAGCTTTAATCTTTTTCTGTCCTGCAATATTTCTGCCCAGGTTAACCATAGTGTTGTTTTCCATTTTCCTTGAGATAGAGGGAGAGCCCTGTTTGTTATTTGACCTAATGTTTTTCTTGCTTTGTTTTTTAAATTTCCAACATGAACAATTTTCCACCATAATTCAACAATGTTATTCTTTAATTTTGTGATACATTTGCCAGGTCTTCGAGGTATGAGAGGTATAAGAAAACCTCATCATTATAGAGTAAAACAGAGTATACCTCAGACAACTAATTTGAACTAGCAGATTCCAACACTGTATTTATAATCTTGTTCTGTACATCGATGCTGAAGAGGTGTTAGTAGTTCCTGCTGCTTCTAGATTTGGCAATATATCCAACAGCAGTGAGGCTGTTCCTTTAAAGAAGCCTACTAAGACCTACCCAAAGTCTGTGTTTACATACTACTGTTTACATACAACATTAGTAAATAGGTTTGTGAAGCTGTTGTTATTTGGAGAACTTGTGTCTGTCTTTACAGTTAGTAAAATTCCCATAATTAAAATTATTAATTCTGTAGATGATTTTTATTCCTACTTCATACAAATTATCCCTTCTCAAAGCAAGATAAACCAGGTCGTTGAGATCTGATGATACATTTAGATTTTGCCTTAAGATATTACGCAGTGAATCAAAAGCTAGATGATTACAACTAAACCCTCAAAAATAAAAATTATCTGTTCAGTTAGAGTCTTTATATAATGGGATCGAGCCTCCATGCCATCAGACCCATTTCTGGCAACTGTAAGACATCTGCCATTTAGGGAACTTAAAACGGTATCAGGCTGCTTTGTCACAGAATAATAAAAAAATCCAGCTTTCTTTAAAATCTCTTTCTTCCTGTTTAGAGAATTATCTTTTAAATTATCATGGTATTATTTTCCATTTGAAATCCCTCTTTGTTTAGGTATCAGATGTATTTCTCTTCTTTCTGGCCATTTTCTCTTTTGGAGCTTTAGCAGCTTAGCAGCTTAGAGAAACTTCTTTCTGTGACATCCGATCAACAATATAATAATGAAGCTTATGCTTCAAAAAATTATAGAGATGGAAAAGAGGGGAAGGTCTTTAACTCCTTTCTCCTTCAGATCACTGCTAGTTGTTTTTTTTTCCTTTCAGAGTCAAACTAAATTTGACAGTCTTCCACTTGGGTTGTTTCTGTTCTTGAGAACAAAAGCTATGGGATAGCTTTAGTACTCCCTTCAAAAACTAAATTGCTAGCTAAATTGCTTTCTAGGCATCAAGTCAAAATTCTTTTAGATTTGAATTATGTGTAGAAAAGAAGCTTTCCTGAAAGTCATATGAGTGATGCAAGAGACTTCACACAAAAGAAGCAAATACAAGAGAGAGTGATGTATCCCTGAGGATTTAGTAGTCTCATTTCTCCCAGTCAGGAGCAAATCTTTCTACTTCTACAATAACAAATCACCACATTTAGGGGTGTTCACTAACTCAGCAATGGAAATTAGTTCTTATTGCTATTCTAACAAAAATATTTCCTGTTTATGAATTTGTATATGATGACTCATATTTACCAAAATGCCTATTCCAGATGTGAACCTAATTTACATAATGAATTAATAACTTATTTATGCATCTTGACCAAAGACTTAATTAACCCTTATCTTCTCATGTTTGCATAATGTACCAGTTTGTATCTAGCATTATAAAAATAACATGCGTAGTTTAATTTGTGCATGAAGAATACAGGAAGTGTTTGTAGAACACTGATAGTCAGAAAATTTTAATTCTACATTGTTTTCCTTGCATTCCAGATTCTTGAATTTCCAGCTTTAAAAATAGATTTAAAGGCGTTGAAAAGAATGAGATGAGAAATCTGGACATAGCTTTCAAATCAGCCAAGTGTAGTGGCCAAATATACCTGTCTTGTCAGTATTATGCCTAACGTGCTTGTAAATCTAAATCACTTGTCAACTAATTTGTGGACAAATCCAAATGAGCCAGCCATATTAAGATGTGGAAAAATCCTGAGTTTATAAACTCACTTGCAGGGTATATAAATGGTAAGTCTTGATCAGCCAGTGCAAATGGACCACAAGAATACAAATCTGTGATGACATCTGAACATAATTATGCAGAAAGTACAATCTGGAAACAATGTTAACCAAACCAATCTTAGTAGATGTCATTACTTTATCTTTCCTTTGACTGTCTAGATATTGCATCAGTTCCTTGCTAATCATCTGGGCTCATTCAGTAAAGAAGACAGGAGGTTTCAAAAATTAATGAATGCCTCCCATTTTAGATAACTATTTTATGATTATATTAGCCATTCTCTAGAGATGCTATTTTCTTTCTGTTAACCACTGAGTTAGCATAAAAAATTAGACTCCATAAGCTATTTCAGATGGCCAAATATTGGTAAAATTAATTCTGCCTCTTGTGTGTAAAATAAACATCACAACATATATAGAACAAAGGCTATAATAAGAATGGGTTGTACAACAAAAAGAGAGTCTATTGAAAAATAATGATTTATAAAGGCCAGGGGGAAAAAGAAAAAATAAACTACAAAAAAACCAACACCACCAAAAACCGCAACAACTTCCTGCACTCTCTCATCACCACTACCAAGTCCTAAAATACTTGATTGTACTTTTAGCAATTTTTTTTTCCTTGGGTTGTTCTACTGATAAAAAAATGGAGGCATCTAAACTTCAAATCATATGAACGTAGAAGTATTTATATTGGAAGTGACCTCTGGCGGTGTGACTCGTGCTCAAATCAGAGTCAGCTCAGTGGTTGGACTATGTTGCTTTGATCTTTTAGGTCTTGAAAACCTCAAAGAGCCGAGCTTGCACAACTTTTCTGGGTAACCTGTGGCATCCGCCTGACTGTCCTAAGAGTTACTGGTACAAAATATAAAGATTTAAGTTCTGACTTGTGGTAGTATGCAATTCTAAAGGATGGTAAATAGCAAGTAATGAATTAATTAGTGTCATATTTGAAAGTGAAGGTTTTTGCTGACTTGAATAAATTAAGAAACAATATATTTCCGGAGATTTGCAGTAAATCACCATAATTACAAATCAAGGGCTGCTGTTATCCAAAGGGGCAGGAGAAAGAAAAAGACAAAAAAAAAAAAAGACGGGGGCGGGGGGGAAAGACATTTTAAGAAAATATAAATTAAAACCAGGAAAAAAATCATGTAGATATGGACATAAGAGGAGTGTCTTCTAGCCCATATAAGGAATTGAATAATTTTATACCAAGGAAGATAAAAATGTTTAAAATAAAAATGTGATGCAGTGAGACAGAACACAGAAGAATGGGAACAAACATGAAAAAGCTTTTTTTTTTTTTTTTATTTGGAAAATTTCTATTTTCCCCTATATATTACTCAATCAGTTTTCAATTTTAAAAAAGAGTAAATAATGGAGGCATGATGCATAAATATTTGAATTGGTGGTAGTACTTAGAATTGATGAATTATGAGGTAATATGAGGGGACAATAATTTTGCATTCTTATAGTAGTCATATAGTAAAAATAGTATGTTGCTTAACCATATATTCTGGTTAAGAATTCACCTGAAAGTCAACAGTCTCATATTCTAATGCATATGATACTTGTCTGACATATTCTGATTTTGATTCATGTGTATTTCAAAGTAAAAAAAAAAAAAAGGGAAACACATCAGAGTCCAAATCTAATAAAGCCACAATTACTATGAATTGAGCATATTTCAAAGTTCAAAATTTAAGCCATGTTTCTTCCATCACATTATAAAGATTTCCTTTAAATAGACTTCCTTCTCTTATAAATTCATTTACTGAATTTCCCACAGATCCCGCTGCCTGCAAGTAAGCAAGTAAATATCTTTCTCTGTACACACACATTGTGGCTACTTAATGCTTAGTCCTTAAATAATTTCCTCACTACTCAATTCATACTGAAACCTGTTAGGAAATAAAATAAATTAAAAAAAAAAACATAAATCTGCCATAGCTTATTTTTCCTAAGAATTTGACATAACTAATGCTGGCATAACTAATGCTTGGTGTAGAATAAAGTTTACTATTTTTAAGTGATTGTAATTCTTACAACTTTAATTGAAAACTGTTGGAATGAATTGGAAAATGCAGAATGATTAATGAAAACTGTATTTATTAGACATATATTATGTGAAATATTTAACTGCTTCACACTCATCTCCCTTACAGTATGTCATTGCCAGTTAGGGAGATAAGCAGAGCAATAGTCAATATTAATGGCATTCAATCATATATATCATACTGTAACTTTATTTCAAGTCATAAAAAGTGCAGAAGTTCCAAAAAGTGCTGTATGATCAGGACCAATTTGGAAGCATGCCACTTAACAATGATTGATCTGCAATGGGTTCTTGAGATAATACTACTGATTCTAAGAATAATTAAGACTTGTGAGTCCATTATAATACTAAGAGTAAGGTAGCCTGATACCAGGCAGCAGCAGAATGATAGCTGTACTTAGATTATATGACCGAGACTGGAAATAAAAGCATATCAAGTTATGAATAGACGTCCCTAAGTAGAATATTTTTAATTGCATATATTGATTCTGAAAAACAGATTTTGCATGTGACATTAGATATTTAGTTTCAATAACACTAATAATAATAGCAAAACTGTAGCATCAGTCATAACAAAGGTCTGAAGATTTTCAGCTGCATGGATAACCAAAAATGAGAGAAAATTATTTTGCCAACATCATTGAAATCTCTGAGAATTATGAGACTTGTGACAATATAAACTGTTTCTCTCCTACTTGGTCAATTTTTGCTCTCTACAAGGCCAAACAATTTCATCAGCTTTCTCTAATAATTTTTCAAATATACTAACTGAATGACCAAAATTTAAGTTAGCTAAGGAAATGCTTCTAAATCATATGCTATTAGCTGTATAATTCATGCTCCCTTCTGGCATTTACACATTCTCTATCCAACATAGTCACCTAAACTTGTATATGGCCAATAGACTGACATTAAACTATCGAAAAACTTTAGGTCTTAGTCCACTCTCAGAAACTTCCCCTGGTTCAGGGCAAGACAAGCCCACATACCCTGCTCACATCAACTTAATGCCTGTGACATTTACTAGCATTGGCAAAAATTATATTTACTGTGCTAAAAAATGGAAAAGGAGTAAAGCAGAATTAAAGATGAGAGCCTGTTGAAAGATGAAGCCAGATCTTGCTACCTCTGAAACACAGTTTGACTTCCTAAGATGTGCCACACAACCATTCAAGATCTCTGAACAGGAATTAAATCTATACACGGGCCAAAAAAAAAAAAAAAAGAGGAATCTGCTTTTGGTCCCAAAACAGAGTAATGATGGAAATGTCGCATTACTTAATACTGTAGTATTTTAAATTTACTAGAAAATTCAGCCATGCTGAAGGTTAGTTCAGTTTGTGTTGAATAAATGAAGTCCTAGACCAAGTGCAGAATAGCCATCATGTTGAGAAACTTGTATTAAATCAGAAGGGTGAGGCTGGACCTCTGCTTCTAGCAACAGCATAAGCCCTTGCTTCTCTTGGAAATGCAACAGGGCACTTCTGTAGAAGTGAGACTCATATTTTTAAAGGACTTACCTGAGTAAGATTTCCTAAACTAACAATTTCTCTTAAAACACACTTTGGGTGAAGCAGGCACAGAAGTCTCCTAACACTGTATTTTGAACAATATTCTATGGGTTAAAACACACATAAAGGAAGTAGGAGACTTCTGCCTAAGTATTGCAGAAGTTTGAGGTAGTTTAAAATGCTAAGAAAAATTTCTAATGAGCCAGTAACATTCTGGGAAGACATATTCTGCTATTTGGGACCAATGGAAAGCCAGGAAAGTAAGAATCAGAGGGATGGAGAGAACCATTATGCAGTACTGTAACCTGCAGGTTAGGCCTCCTGTGAAGGAAGGATGGGAGTTATTTGCACATAAGAATAATCTATTAGTTGTTTCTGCTTTATTAGGAAAATGACCATAACTTTTCCCTTCTTCTGTTTGTAATGTCAACATTTTGGACCTTTGGTCATTAGAGACTGTACTGGGTTTATGTGGCAAGATTTTGGCAGTGGGGGGCCTGCAGGAGTAGCTTCTGTGAGAATACAGCAGGAGCTGCTCTCATGTCAGACAGAGCCAGTTTAAGCTGGCTACAAGATGGACCTGCTGATGGCCAGAGCTAAGACAGAGATGCTGGTGATGCCTCTGTGATAACATATTTAAGGAAGGGTAGAAAATGCTGGCAGGAGCTGTGTGAGAGAGGAGTGAAAAAATGTGAGAGGAACAGCCCTGCAGACCCCAAGGTCAGTGAAGAAGGAGGGGAGGAGAAGCTCCAGGCACCAGAGCAGAGGTTGCCCTGCAGCCCATGGGGAAGACCATGGTGAGGTAGGTTGTCCCCCTGCAGCCCTTGGAGGACCATGATGGAGGAGATATCAACCCTGCAGCCCATGGAGGACCCCATGCTGGAGCAGTTGGGTATGCCCTGAAGAAAGCTGAAGCCCATGGAGAGCCCATGCAGGAGCAGGCTCCTGGCAGGGTCTGTAGCCCATGGAGAGGAGTCCACCCAGGAACATGTCTTCTGGCAGGAACTGTGGCCTGTGGGGGACCTACGCTGGAGCAGTCCATTCCTGAAGGCCTGTACCCAGTGGAAGGGATCCATGCTGGAGCAGTTCTTGAAGAACTTCAGCCTGACGTTGGAGAAGTTCATGAAGGACTATCTCCCATGGGAGGGACCCCTTGCTGGAGCAGGGGAACAACATGAGGAGAAGGAGTGGCAGAGCTGAAGTGTTATGGGCTGACCACAACCCCCATTCCCAACTCCCATCCTCCTGCACCACTCAGGGGATGGAGGTAGAAGAGTCAGCAATGAAGTCAAGCCTGGGAAGAAGGGTGGGGTGGGGGAAGATGTTTTTATTTCTCACTATCCTATTCTCCTATTAATTGGCAATAAACTAAATTAATCTTCCCCAAGTTGAGTCCATTTTGCCCGTGACAGTAATGTGTAAGTAATCTCAATGTCCTTACCTCAACCCACAAGCTTTTTCATTGTATTTTCCCCCTTCTGTCCTGCTGAGGAGGGCAAGTGAGACAACAGCTTGGTGGGCACCTGACAACCAGTAAAGGTCAACACACAGTACTGTAAGAGACAGAACTCTTATCTTGAGCCGTTTGTCTCAAAGATTGTTAGGTGTGAGGGACTGGACTGTCATCTCAAGGAACTGTGAAC
>NW_010973220.1:2973164-3006989 GCF_000737465.1 Haliaeetus leucocephalus
AGACAAGCCATGGGGTTTTTTTAGTCACCACTGAAGAATTGAAGATTGAGGACCAACGGGACACCGCTGGATCTGTGGTGGTGACCATCCTAGCAATCCTATCCCAACTGCTTGCTTAATTTCTACCTTTTCTTTCATTCTATCCTATTGCCTTTATTTTCCACTTTTGATACTTTTGATAATAAAAGCTCTTCTGGGTATACGGAATTTGACCTTGTTTGTGTCTTAATCTCGCTCTTGGCATCATATTGAAACCTTCCCCGACATTGAATAGGGACAAATCCCATCTTCTTTTCCCACCTATGAACTTGTGAGCCTGAAGATTCAGTAAATCACTATGGGTTGCAGGAGTCATGTTTTGAAGCCTTCTTTGACTGGGGCTGTTATGTAAATGATTGGCGATTCATGCTCCAGCTGCGTTTCTAATTAAATTCTGTGCTGGTAGTCAGTTAAGCTTGGTTTGAAAAGGCCTAATACACAATGTCCTCCAGGAGATTTAAAAACGTGAGTACCTAATTTCCAGATCTGAAATTACTTCAGGGTAGATATAGATACTTAAGCAGGTATCTTGGCAAAGGTAATTGTTCTAATAAGAATTCTAGTGATATAATTTTAAGTAACGAAGGAAATACCAAAGTCTTAATAATCTAAGAAGCCTAGGAAGGATTTTTCTGAATTATTTTTTTGGAGTATGCTTCTATATTCACGCTATGCAGTAGTGCACTTGTTTAAGTGTTTTACTTAACCGGGCTTTTACACACTAGTCATTTGTACTTTGTTTTCATTTGGGAGTTTGTTGTGGGGAGGGTTTTCTTCATTTATATAATTAAATTTTAGACAAGTCTGTAATTCCAGATAAGGCTGTGGCTGGAACAACTACTTAAAGTGTGTTAGCACCTAAAAGACCTTAGTATCACCACCTCAATAATTTTCAAACACTTGATATCATTAGTACTTACTATTAATACTTTTAATATTTCATTTCATAAAACTTTTTAGTTCAGCACTGAAAATGAAACAGATGAGACAATCTCCCAGTATATCTGCCTGATATATCTGACAACATCTATTTGTAAAATAGGGCTATAATATCTGTATTATTTTGTTATTCACTTGTTGTCATACTGTCATTACTTTTTATAGCTATGGCAGAAGAGTGTGCAATGACCCTTTTGGAAACCGTTTAAAGTAGATGATATCATTTAACTATAATTTGGCTAAAAAAATGATCAACTGAGCCAGTGGAAAATGTAAATTGTGAAAACTAGCATGTCTACATGAAAGGTTTGTGTAGCAGCCACAGTATTAGGTGAGACAGACTGAGAATAACAGAAAACATAGATTTCATTGTGAATTTGTACTGTGTGTCTGTGTGACTTCCCTTATTTGGATATTACTGTAAACCAAAATCCACCAATTTTCCTTATCCCAGCAAAAAATCCATGCTTGCAGAAAGCTATAATTAAGTTGCTAAGATTTTATGAAACTGTTTTTTTCTTTCTTTTTAATTCTCCTTATACACTCCACAAACCTCAGCAGAAAACAAGTGTTTGTAAAGATGAATCCCCTGTGGAGTATGTCAGCTGTCATACTCACAGGCTTCCTTTCCTTTTACGAAACCATAAACTGTTTTCTACTACAGAAAGCTTTGCTTACATAAATTTTAATCTATTTCCCGAAGGGGAATTTCGTAAAGGCTGTCAGTTCTTCAGACAGACATTAAAATCTCTTACAGGGGCTGAGTGGAGGTTTACATCTGATCCTTAGGTTAGATTTAAAATTTATTTTTCTTCATAACACACAAAAAAATTCTTGTTCACTATAAGAAAAAAACTTTTGCTTTGTTGATTTAGGGACTGATCTCAGAAGGTATAAAATGTCCATTGTAAAATTCAAGATGTCACTATCTCAGGAATTTTCATAATCCAACTATTTTCTGGGTTGCAGTTGCAACTATAGAGAAAGCAGTATTTATTTTTAGACTATTGGCAGTGGTTACTTACTAACTAATCCTGTTTCAAGACTGACATTTACACTGGTTTATGTTTATTCTGGATTATTATACATATGAATTTAAAAAAACCCAAACAAACAGTCCAGTAGTAAGAACTAAGGATGTGGTTTGTGAATGAAGGTTAAATTTATTCCTACACACTTTATATGTTGTAAAACCTCTTAAGTCACTCTTCAGAGTGGATGGATAACTACTAACTAGCATGCTAAGCAAAGATTCGGTATATCTCTGATGAAGTCTTTCCATCTTAGATGTCTTAGAAAGACCTTGGATGAGAGATGAAGTTCAGTTCATCTAACTCTGTCTACAATATCGATGGCTACATCTGACATAGTCATCTAGAATGCTATTATGTTTGGTGGAGAGAGATAAGTGCTTCTACTGCACAATTCATTTTACCTTCCAGGAAATGAAAACAAATGAACTATTCATCTCAAAATGCCTGTTTGTCTCCATCTCCTATGAACAGAGACTCCAGTGCAAATGTTTATGTTATAGATGCTGGAAGCTCAATAGGATGAATTTCATATGTAGTTGTTTTACATTGTATAGGATTTCACAATCTATGAATTTTAATGTAGAAAATTCAAAATAACATGCATGGTGAAAACTTGATGAATATCTGAACATGGATTGCTCCAAATTATGTTTTAGTGCTCAATAAAACATTCTGGATGCATACAGATAATACTTTGAAAAGGTGAGAGCAATCCTCAGCTAAAAAGAAAAAAAAAAAAAAAAGCAGAACTGATGAAAGCGTTACATAAATTCATGACACCATGGTCACTCCTTGCAGTTCTGATCAGGTAATATCAAGAGGTCATATTAGAATTTTAAATAATTTTAAAAACTCAAACAATTGACCATAATTGCAGGAATGATAATGAATATTAAATGGTCTCCATGTGAGAAAAGACTGAATGTACTTTTTGCCTCTCACTGTCAGAAAAAGGAATAGTTGAGGGTGAAGTATAGCGGATGACTCTAGAATCATAGACGGCATAAGGAAGGCAAATAGGGAATAGTCACTGAGTATTTATTTATTACTACAGAACTACAGGTGACTATGAAGTTTCTAGGCAGCAGAGTTAGCTTGGTTTCCCATCCATCCCCACACCCACTTCACAGTCATAAATCTCTTTGCCTCAGAACATTGTGGAGGCCAAACATTAAGAAAGACATTAGGCAAATTAAAGGACGATGGATGCATCAGCTGATTGGATGGTCTAGATGCAGACCTCGTATATGCAATTTCTGATAGAGATTTCCATGAAACTGAGAAGATATACTAGGTAAGAACTGTTGTGTAACCTGTGTCTCATAGTTTTCTTGATGCCTCTGTTACTGGCAACTGTCATAAACAGGAGGCTAAAATATAAGGACAATTTGTCTGATCTAGTATTGTTGTATTTATTTGCTTATAAAAAAAAAAAAATTGCAAGTGAACTCCCACTGTTAGAAGTGTAGAAGTGCAAGTCAGTAAAGGACTGATTTCTCTGTTTCAAGAATCTCCATCCATGCCTTACTGTTACTCTTGCCTCTTATTTCCCCCCAAAAATATAAATTTTCCTTGGGAACCTATTATTTAGCATCTAGTAAGCTCACAATCCATAAACTTTTTCAAAATATAACATTTGTACTTTATTAATGTATGAAAATTCTAAGGAATTAAGTCATAATTGTTATATAAGGATGAAACTTGAGTTTGTTCTACACTAACAGTTGTGATGTAGCTGGATGCTAGGGCTGTGCCTATTTTTATAGCCAGTGCACTTAGCCATCAATTCCCTGAGTGATCCAAAACCTCCCCAGCTAGTTTCTGCCTAGATGAGACAATGGACTGACTTAAGAACTGCTTATTGCCTGAATTCCTAGCAGGCTTCACAACAAACCATTTGACTAGTTGCTACATGAGATCTCCAGGTGGATATTTGGACAGTCCCCATGATCCTTTGTCGTGGTTTAACCCCAGCCAGCAACTAAGCACCATGCAGCCGCTCACTCACTCCCCCCCCATCCAGTGGGATGGGGGAGAAAATCAGGAAAAGAAGTAAAACTCCTGGGTTGAGATAAGAACGATTTAATAGAACAGAAAAGAAGAGACTAATAATGATAATGATAACACTAATAAAATGACAACAGTAGTAATAAAAGGATTGAAATGTACAAATGATGCGCAGGGCAATTGCTCACCACCCGCAGACCGACACCCAGCCAGTCCCCAAGCGGCGAATCCCTCCCCCCCCTACTTCCCAGTTCCTAAACTAGATGGGACGTCACATGGTATGGAATACACTGTTGGCCAGTTTGGGTCAGGTGCCCTGGCTGGGCATGAGAAGCTGAAAAATCCCTGACTGTAGTCTAAACACTACTGAGCAACAACTGAAAACATCAGTGTTATCAACATTCTTCACATACTGAACTCAAAACACAGCACTGTACCAGCTACTAGGAAGACAGTTAACTACATCCCAGCTGAAACCAGGACATCCTTCCTGCTGTGCATGGACCAACTGGTAGTTATGACTTGTATGCTTAACTGTACTGTTTAATATCCCAGAAAATCTGTGGAAAACCTGGTCGTCCCAGGGACTACCCTGGCAATTTCTGCAGTACAATTGGTCAAACTGTGTATATGTAATTTTAAACAGTCAGTCGGAACTGTTCCTGAAGATGCAGAATTGTCATGTAAGGCAGCCTTTTATATGAAGTTAAGACAGAATATGTTTTGTACCTATATTAAGACAACTAATAACAACAGGGCATGTGTGAAGTCATAACTGGACCTGGTTTTGGTGGGGTTTTTTTAGTATTTACTCAGTCCCTGACTGTGCAAAACGTTGCTGATTTGCCTTTAAAATACTGGTTTTAGGGTGTTTTCTGCTATATTTTGTTGTTGGCTGGGAAAGTCAAAGCAGCATGATCTTTTCTGCCTCCTAGGAAAGCTCTGATGCTCATTTGAGCTTTTTTGTGTTCCCTGTGATCCTGTTACCCACTTTTATCTTTGTGGTGAAGAAATATTCTTTGCTTCCCCCTTCTGTTTCATTTTCTTCTTATCATTGATTCTAGCTGAAGATTTTATAATAAGTTATGTGGGAAAGAATGCATTGCAGTTGCTGTCTTCAGGACAAATCTTAACCTTCTCCTCCCTTCAGCTGGTTTTGGGGGCATTTTCAATTGTACTCCACAAACACACTCAAGCATTTGTTAAAGGATAAGACTTTGATACTTAAAATAATAGACAAGTATCTACTTAATGGAGGCATTTCTTTTTTCTCAAGTAGGCTATCATGCAACAAGATTTTAACAAATCTATCAACAACAGAATCTAGGACTAACCTTTTCAGCCTGAAATGGACTCATTTTCCCTGCCTGCAATTTGTTTGGTTTAAGGAGAACAAACCCACTTGATTATTCAAACACCAGAATATTATGTTCTGTTTTCTTTGCATTAAAATAACTGTCTGAAAATGTCTGATTCTTCGAGAAGAATTCCAGAACTATAGTTTTGACCCAAAGAACTCTTTCCTTACACCTTCAGGGACATGAACATTTTTTGAAGTAAAGAGACTATTCAGGGTGTCATACTTAAGCAAAACATTTCCTTCTCACTGAGATTACCATCCTCAATCTCCAAAGGAAAAATGGATTGAGCATCTGATAAACACATGAAGGAAATAAAAGTAAGTATAAAGTCAGTAGGGTATTTCTGAAAAGGTGCCTTTCCACTCATTCTCTTACTCTGACAAGTCAAAAAGGAAGAGCCAATAGCTAGACAACCTAAACATACATCAGGGAACCTTATAAAGGTTGAACCAAAGATCTTTAATGGATGTAAATCTGCTTGCTCAGATCACAGCCAGAGTCCAGGTTATTTTAAGGCCGTATAGCTTAGAGGGAAGTATATGAAACATACTCTTATTATTTGAAAACTATATCCTTTTACCCCATTTACTTATGATTATGCTCAGCTCTTTTACAGAAGCCTTATTGATCTATATTTGCTTGAAGTCGTATATAAGAGCAAGTATAAACTTATGCTGTAGTTTTCTTTCTGATGGACTGAACATTAAATAAATGCTTAAATACACTACAGGTGAGCAAAGCATTCCACGCTATGTTTAGGTTCTTGGGGACATAAGTTAGCTGCATTAGAGTAACTGTATTTAAGAAGAGAACCTTAGACCTATTTTTTAATGTTGCTTGGAAGTGGAGTGAAGAACCTGGTCATTGCAAGTTTATTATTATTCATACCATTATAATTCTTTATATTATTAAGGAGGAGAGAACCACAGTGTTCTAAATACTGCTTAAGCATTAGCTAACCAAAATTCATGACCTAAAATGTAATAATTTAAATAATCCATTTTGTGTGTAAGTGAAATGAATTTCTCTCTGCCTTAAATTAAAGATTGTGCCTTCTTATTTTGGATAGAGACAAATAATTGCTTTAGATAAAACAATAGGAAAAAAAAAATCCAGTAAGAAAAACCAAAACCAAACCCCCCAAAAATTAGAACAAAAAATCTTTTTGTTCTTTCTTCCCAGAGGTTTTACAAGAGCAGAATAGAATCTGGTATAATGTCCTTTTTATTAACTAAGTCAGCCCTTTTATATAAACTCTTATAACCTATCATAAAAACTAAAATAATGTCACTTCACAGTGGAGGAAGTCAACCGAACCGTATTTGACCCTTTGAATGTACAAAAGAAGAAGAAGAATCTATATATTTAACTTATCACTGTGGAAGCATTACAATATTTCTTTATAAGAACTTTTTTTCCTGTGCAGAAAAATAATTTTAGAGTAATAGTATACTTTAGCTTTAATTACAGTCACCTAAATTAATTCTTTTTCTTGTACTGTTTTATGGAAAATCTGATTTTTTTTTCATATTCATAGCTTACTAGTCTTTTCTGGCTCATCAGCCATGAAGGCTTTTTCATGTATTTCAAAAATCTAACAGCAAAAGCCTTGCCAAACATTCTCTTAACTATGGTCACTGTTGTTGACGTGCCAAGGCACCCAGCCAGAATAAGTCCTAATTATTTTCCTGCCCCAGGCAATAATCATTTTGACTACACTTCCTACTCACTTCCAATTCATATAGTGAGCCATGCAAACCAATCAAAAGTCGAGTGATAGAAATACTGCCCTCTCAGTTTTGCCATTGCAGGCATTTATTGAGACAGCTGATAGCACAGGCAGAGCCTGCACACAGCCAAGTAACGCTACATGAAACCAAGGCCACTTTTAACCCACTGCCTTCCTCCCATGGGCCACAAAAGCTGAGCCTGCTGCTAGTGTGGCCACAGGCTCCAGTACAGGATGGTCAAAGAGAGAGAAATGGAGAACGAGTGAGCAGAGGATCAATAGGAAGGGAAGGAGGGAGGGATAGATGGATGGAAGGAAGGGAGGAAGGGAGGAGGGAAGAGGAAAACAGGAGGAAGTAGAGGAAAGAAAGGAGGAAGGAGAGAAAGAATGAAAACAGGAAGGAGAGAATGAAGTGAGGGGTTTGGCTAAACAAGCCCTTATTTATCTAATTTAACATCGGTATCTGCTAACATACTTCTCTGTGTAGATGAATAAACAACCGAATCTTGAGCTTACTAACCAAAGATAATTCCCGAAAATACCTAAAATGTTCTCAGGTCACTAAAGTATGATTCTCATAACCAATTTGTATAATGGTCAAGCATGTATATGTGCTATACCTTTAAGGACATTTGTTTGTGTCAAACAAACTTCTTAGAAATAAATTTTCCCTGTTTGGTTTCTGAAACCCTGATGACCTATTATCATTTTTGCTCATACAAAGTCAGACTTGCAGGTCTGATTTATGTTCCTGTACAGTCCTAAATTGTACAGCTAAAGGCAATATTTAAAATGCCCTGGATATTTTGAATCATATCTTTAATATTTGCTACATTGCTATAATTTCAGAGAAAAAATACATTACCCATAAAACTTCACCATTTTAATTTATTAAAATTGATTAAAATAGATGCTTAGTTAAGAATTTGTATTGCTATTTTCAATTTCCAATTGGAATACACTAAAAGAAGCTGTTTTATGGAGGGAAATATATTCTAGGTAATGTAGAAGACTCTATGGAAGAAGACTGAAAGTCCCTTTATCATGCATTCAAACTATATGTTGCTTTAGCCACCGTTAAAAACCATTTGTCTTCTTTCACAGAGAAGTCTTAATCTTAAGTTTCCTTCACATTTATTTTGAATTCTTAGTTTAGCAGACTTTGAGACAGACTAACTAATACATCACCTACTTGGAATCACCCAAATTCATCAACCAGAAAAAAATCTTCAGCTTATACATGCCTATCGTGTTTTTACAACCTTTCTAAACCTTTGTATACTAATCTTGAAATTGTGTACTGAACAGAAGGAATATGTCTCAACCATGAAAACTCATGTGTTTCAAAGCAGCTATCAGTAAATAAGTGAAAATATTTTATGAACATATGAAATGGAATAACTAGATACAGTTTTTTTCTAACTTTGCATGAATATGAATGTATGCAATGGATTTAGACTGTATTAAAATATAATTATGTTATTTTATTTTATGGAGATGCAACGTAAAACTTCACCAGAAATAACTAACTACTGCAAATGATTTTTAACAGATCTTATTAAGAAAAGTAAGGAAGAACTTCCTGTGTTCGGTGATTACAAGGAAGAAAAGGAAAAAAAAAAAAAGTAGTAGTAGCAGTAGTAGTCGTAGTAAAAACTATATGCCAGGTTCAAGTCCCTCCAAAATCAGACTGACTTGTGATGTTTTCATACATACAGGAAGAAATACTTTTATTCTTATGAGGTCATAACTAATACAGCCATCAAAGGTCACCTTTCTCTCTAAATTGTCCATAAGTAATTTTTCCAAATGTTTAATTGGGATTTTGGGGGGGGGGGGGAATCAGATTTCTTAAGTGTAAAATTCAGGGGTTTAATATAATGCCCAAAACACTTCGTGTTACACTCATACATCTTGTACTGTTTCTGACTCCTGTTTGTATGCACGTAATACTTAGAATTGAATTTCTGGTAGAAAGGAGCATGGCTATCAGGTTAGAATTTTGCTGTTATTACTTGTCATTCTTTCAGTGAATATCCTAGACAGCTATCTCCATTACAAAAATATTGACAAAATAAAGCAATTTGAAAACTTTATAGGTGTAATTAACCATTTTCAATTGTATTGGGTTTGTGTGGCAAGATTTTGGTAGTGGTGGTAGGACTACAGGGGTGGCTTCTGTGAGAAGCTGCTAGAAGCTTCTCCTATGTCAATAGAGCCAATGCCAGCTGGCCCCAAAACAGACCTGCTGCTGGCCAAGGCCGAGCCCATCGGTGATGGTGGGAGCACCTCTGGGAGAACATATTTAAGAAGGGAAAAAAAGTTGCAACAGGCACAGCAACTGCAGCCAGAGAGAGGAGGGAGAACATTTGAGGGAAACAGCCTCGCAAACCCCCAGGTCAGTGCAGAAGGAGGGGAGGAGGTGCTCCAGGCGCCGGAGCAGAGATTCCCCTGCAGCCCATGGGGAAGACCATGGTGAGGCAGGCTGTCCTCCTGCAGCCCAGGGAGGGCCACGGGGGAGCAGATCTCTACCTGCAGCCCGGGGAGGACCTCACGCTGGAGCAGGGGGATGCCTGAAGGAGGCTGTGACCCCGTGGGAAGTCTGGCCTGGAGCAGGCTCCTGGCAGGACCTGTGGCCCCGTGGAGAGAGGAGCCCACGCTGGAGCAGGTTTTCTGGCAGGACTTGTGACTCTGCAGGGGACTCAGGCTGGAGCAGTCTGTGCCTGAAGGACTGCAGCCCATGGGAAGGGACCCATGCTGGAGCAGTTTGTGAAGAACTGCAGCCTGTGGGAAGGACTCACATTGGCGAAGTTTGTGAAGGACTGTTTCCCGTGGCAGGGACCCCACGCTGGAGCAGGGGAAGAGTATGATGAGTCCTCCCCCTGAGGAGGAAGGAGCGGCAGAGACAACATTTGATGAACTGACTCCAACCCCCATTCCCCGTCCCCCTGCGCTGATGGGGGGGGGAGGGTAGGTAGAGAATCCAGGAGTGAAGTTGTGCCTAGGAAGAAGGGAGGGGTGGAGGGAAGGTGTTTTGAGATTTGGTTTTATTTCTCATTACCCTACTCTGGTTGATTGGTAATAAATTAATTTTCCCCAAGTTGAGTCTGTTTTGCCAATGATGGTAATTGGTGAGTGATCTCTCCCTGTCCTTATCTCAACCCACAAGCCTTTTGTTATATTTTCTCTCCCCTGTCCAGTTGGGGACGGGGAGTGATAGAACGGCTTTGGTGGGCATCTGGTATCCAGCCAGGGTCAACCCACCACATCAGATTGCAGTGACAACATATTTATGTGTCTTATATTATCGTCCCACTCTTATTTATTTTCTGTTTTTCTATCTAATTGTTTTTTTTTAATATAATATGTATTCTAGACACATTAAAACTTTACAGTTTAAAAGGAAAAAAAAAGAAACCTAGGAAAATCCCTATTGTAGTCCTCTCAGAATAAGTGCATACCACCTAGGAATAAAGCACTTCAAAATTCTCTTTTCATAGTAAACATATTTGTTGTCGACTAGAATGCAAATAAATTCACTTCAAGTTGCACAGCAGGTTTTCCAGTATTAATATTTGTATAAAATGTACTTGACATTGAGTTCTTCTTTCTTTTACTATATCCATGTGTAGCCATATTTTATTTCTAAATTCTTATCTTCATCTGAGTCTATTGCCAAATGTTTTAACCCTGCCTTTTTAAGGACATGAGCTCATTTTTTAAGGATAAGAAACTCTTCTGGGAGATATTACTTCAACAATAACAAGTGGATTTAAAATAAATATTCAAAAAGTACTATTAAAACTAATAACAAAATAAGGTAAAAGAACTACTCTGCCTTATTTTGTTACTTTAAAACAAAGCAATAAAATTACCTGGGAAAGTTCCTAATCAGTTTTAAACAGGTATGAGAAATTAAAGATTAAAACAAGCTGAACTAAATGAAAACTGTCAGCTCTCTCTCATGAAGACAGGAGTGACAATTGCTTCCTCCAGGAAGCGACAACTGCTTCCTCCAGTCCTCAGGCACCTCTCCAAGTGTCAAGATTGATGTATGACACCAGCCAGCATCCTCAGCACTTGTGGGTGCATCCCATCAAGGCCTATGGACTTATGAATGTCCATGACTTATGAATGTCTTAAGTGTTCTCTAACCTGATCCTCTTCCACCAAGGATACATCTCCTTTGCTCCAGACTTCCCCCTGGTCTCTGGGGCCTGGGATTTCTGAAGGTCAGTCTTGCAAGTAGAGACTGAGGCAAAGATGACATTCAGTACCTCAGCCTTTTCCATGCCCTGTGAAGCCAATGGGTTTAATAACAGGTTATCATTCATAATGAAACTGCATGAAAATAGGATAGAATCATTTCAACGATACTCAGTATTTTTACTTGGTTCAAAGTGATTATAGTCCAAAGCAATTAATTCATATATTCTTCTGATTTTAACATAACCCATTTTCCTGGGAAAATGTGATATTTGTAGAAGTTAGATTTTCTGAAGGAAAATAAATCAAAGGGAAATTTCCGGTCAGCACTAATAGATAGATAGAACAAATATATAAATTAATTAAGTTTACAAAACATGGAATACCAAGAGTTGGAACCAAGAACCCATTTCCTTGACCCTTATGTCATAGCAATTTTATTAAATTTTACAGGCCACAGTTCCTGCCAGAAGACCTGCTCCAGCATGGGCTCCTCTCCATGGGCTGCAGCTTTCCTCAGGGCATATCCACCTGCTCTGGTGTGGGGTCCTCCACGGGCTGCAGGGTGCATATCTGCTCCACCATCATCCTCCATGGACTGTAGAGGGACAATCTGCTTCACCATGGACTGCAGCAGAATGTCTGCTCTGGCGCCTGCAGCACCTCCTCCTCCTTCTCTGATCTTGGTGTCTGCAGGGCTCTTTCTCACACATTGTTCTCACTCCTCTCCCACAGTTGCTTCAGTGTTTTTTACCCCTCCTTAAGTATGTTATCATAGAGGAGCTTTCAACATCACTGACTGCCTCAGATTTGGCCAGTGGTGAGTCCATCTTGGAGCCAGCTGGAACTAGCTCTGTCCTATATGGGGTCAGTTCCTGGTCTTCTGACAGAAGCCGTACCTGCAGCCCCCAGTCCACAACCAAAACCTTGCCATGTGAACACAATAGAGTGCTCATGTTGCGTATTTATGTACATATATTTCTGATGAGTTTATATGTAATAGAAGCAAATAATTTCTGTCCATACCCCAAGTAATATTTGTTTTTCCTGGGACTTAAATTCAGTGAGCATTAAGTGATAGTTTCGACAAATCCAACTGACTAGACATTAGAAGAAGTAAATCAATATATTAAATGGAATTGAACTTGGTAGAGTGGTTTGGGTTTTTTTATTTATTTTTTATTTCTCTGAACTTGCATATGTTCAAACTATAATGTATGAACTGCTCAGGGACTATGGGGCAATCTTCTAGATTCATTTTTCCTGATACAAGAGCCTTTACCTCTTGCACACTGCTTCTGAATCTAGCAATTCTTGTGTGTTTGGTTACATAGATAACACACTTTGATAGAATAAATCATTTTGCCTCCAAATACAATCTGAGATATGAGGGATATATAGAGATCTTAAAAATAATTTTGTTTCATTGTGTGAAAAGAGTAACAGACAGGAAGACTTACAGCAGTAAGAGTCTAGAAGACTTCTGCAAAACGAGTTATAAATTAAATCAGATCTGCATGCTACAGAGATTAAAACTGACATCAAAGTTTTCTTTAAAAGCAGAACAAATATTTTATCTAATGCCTGCACAACATGTACCCTAAGACAACATTCGGGTGAACTTCAAGGTGTGGAGCTGGAATTCTGGTAACTGACAAAGAACAAAGATAGGAAAATGTTGAGATGTAACTTGTCAGTAAAAGAGTAAAAATAGGTATCAAGGGTTTGAAGAGGTGTGTGTGTCCTTGTGATAGGTGGGAGAAGTAAAGAGGGCAGATTAGAGTCCTTGTACAGGATGACTCCAACCTCCATGTAAAAGGATAGTGAAGGGAAAAAGGACACTGAGGTTTGTATTCAATTTAGAGTGTGAGGTTATAGGAAATGATATTATGGGAAATGAGGTTATGGGAATAGGACAGTCTTGCAAGAGGTAGACATCACAGGAATGGGACAATGACACTATAGTGGGGAAAGAAGAGAATACAACCACTCCCTCACCAATTTAAATAGTGTTCTCTATTTTGATAACATCGGGCAAACATTTCTTTTTTATTCCTTCTTTGCAACTATATGTATCAGACGTCAGTGTCCTGAAAAATAGGTATTATTAAACATTTTTTTGCCTTTTTATTTTCTCCTTCCATCCTTTTCTCCCATTCCTTTCTCCATCCTTGCTCTGCATTGAGGGAAATCTCAAATAAAGTTAAAGTTGTGGGAGCAGATTGGTTGGTTGGTTGTTTCCAAAATTACTTGTAATGTGTTAATTGGTTTAAACAAAAAAAAAATTAGCTCTTTAACCATTTTCTTTATAAACAAATGCCTATTATAGGAATTAAAAAGCCTGTACTACTTGACTTAGTCACTATTCTACAGAAAAAAAAAAGAAGAAAAAAAAAAAGATATACCTACCCCCTTTGCAAATACTCCTGTTATTCACAGTTCAACACATTTTTGTTAAAAGGTTTTCTTTTCAGTTCATTTATATATCAGTCCATGTAAAGACATCTAATTCATTATGCTAGAAATAGAACATTAGCTTTATTATGGCCAGGATCCAGTACCTGAATTTCTTGGTTTACTTATTGCTTAAATAAGACATAAGATGGGTAGTTTAACTAAACCTAGTTTAGTTTAGTTAGTTTTTAGATATTTCCTATCTAAAAAAATGGGTTCTTAGTGGCAACATATTTGGTTTTAGAACTTCAAACTTAATGTTTTTCTTAGTCATATTTAAAAGCTTTTATGCTTTCTCTTTAAGAAAGACTGATGGACTCTGTCCTTTTAGGAAGGTGAAATGGTAAACTGTTGATCAAAAAGACCAAACTGTCTGAGCAAAAATTTTAGATAATTTTGTTATTATTTTCATTAAAAGCATTGCTTACCTTTTAGCTTTTTTTGTTCAAGACCCTTTTGAATTCTTGTGTTCTGCAAAATATGTAGCAAACTGTGCTGCTAATTAACAATTACAAGATCAGTGTGTGCAAATTGAAATAGGTCCCAGACTTCTTACCTTCGAAAATGTACCATCATGAGTAAATGTGAAGAGAATACATCTATTAAGGACTCAGGTAGACAAAATTATGGTGCCTGATGTAACTGTCCAGAATATAGGTGAATGCAGTTTGCTTAATCCTGCTCATAAACTGCTTTGCTATGTTGACATTTGCAACCCCGGAGGACAGCCACACTCCAGTGAACTGATGTTAGATATTGGTTAAACTGTATCAGTTCTGCCGGAACCTATTTACTAGCTAACAAAATCTAAACTACATTTGGAAGCTTATTTGAAAAAAGCAATCCTTGTGCTTCATTGCCCTGGTTTAATGCACTGCTGACTCACTACACTTGTCTATCCATGTAATTCTTCAGAGAAACCTATTTTTAGCAGCCCCCAACAAAACTATGAAAAATAAAATCACCAATTTTTTTTTCTGTTGTCTATTAAAGGTGTTCTTTGCATAATAGAAATGAAAATAATAGCACTACTTTCATTATTTGAACCAGTTAAAATTTTAACTTGAAAAGCTAAAAGGTAACCTGCCTGAATGACAGCTACTGCTTTTGAAGATACAGGTGTCCCAGAATCCAATGTCACATTTGCCAGTCTCTTGTGAATGACTGATATCCTATGTCCTCTCAAATGAAAATAAATGCAAATGTTAAGGAAATAAGATAAGCCCTTGAGCATACAGTAAAGACAATTAGGGAAGTCTAGTTAGCTGGCACTTAGATTTGGTAAGCTGAATAGCTCTGCTGACTTCACTGACCATAATGACTAGATTTCCATTGGCTATACTGACAGCTCATTTGTATATGTTTACACTTCCATTATTGGGTTATATGATAAAAGCTTGTCTGCACACCAACAAATGAACCCAAAGAGACAATAGCAGATGTGGAAGGCCAAACAACACCCTGCCCTGGCTGTTTCCAGGCCCATCACAGGAGAACCATCAGTCTCACAAGCCCAGAGGAGAACAGGGGTGCAATGGCAGGGGGAAACCCAAATTAAAGACTCAGAGGAAGGGACACCCTGTATGGGCCCTTCCCACGGCTGTCGCAGGAGACTCTCAGCCCATGTCTGGGTATGAAATCCATCAAGATAAGTCAACACTAAAGCCCCTGTAGGACTGAGGGGGGTTGCTGCCTGGGGATATGGGATGCAAAGGAGGACCTTTTCGGGATTTCCCAGGACTTATTGTGGGATTCTTAGGGAAGGAAACAAAGGTGGGAAAGGGGAATAATTTAGGTGATTTGGGGAGGAACAAGCATGGGAAAATGGAGGAATAATGTGATAAAAGGGGCTGGTCACACACAAAAAAGCTGGTACCTTGTCTGCCCTGTCCCTGATCAGCAGTCTCACTGCCTTTTTCTCTTTGCCTGTGTGCAGCAACTGGTGTGGGACCTCTGGTCACAGAGTGTCCATGGTGCAGCACCTGGAGCGAGCGAGTGTCTGGGTGCCAGCTGCCAGACTGGGTCCATGGCCTGTGTGCCAGCAACTGGAGAGACTGGAGTGAGTCAAACCAAGTGCCAGCCACTGGGAAGGGACCAGGTCATAGGGGCCCATGTGTCCATGCTGCCAGTGACTGGTGCACGTGTAGGAGTACAAGTGAGTGTGTGATCGCTAGCAAAGATCAAGGTGGACTAGCTGGCAGGTGGGTGAAGCGGCCTGGGATATCAGGATGTGAGTTTTGAAGGGCAAGACCATAGCAAGGAGGTGGCTATCAGGGGGGCAATGGAGTCCTGGCCAGCTCTGTGTGTGCGTGCGGGGGGGGGGGAAGGTCTGTACTGGAGTGGGTCTGTGGCATTGGGGGCTCATATGTCCAGGTGCCAGCTAGTGGCAGGCTTAGCCTAAGGGAAAAAAGAAAGAAAAGCTGAGAAGGATATGATTGCTGTCTGTAAATAAACTAGGGGAGTAAAAAAATAACGAAAGAAGAGCTTCTTAAACAAGCAAACAAACAAAACCAATTCTGGCTAAAGAACAAACAGTTGAAAGCTGGTTATGAAATAAAATCACATTTGGAATTTATTTCGTAATCCTCAGAAAAGTGAAGTTCACCAATAGCCTTTCAATAACTTTAGAGAAGGCAGGCATCCTAGTTTTTTTGCAAGAGTAGGAAACTCAGTTTACTGGCCTCTATGTCCTTACAGTCTCAAATTTCTGTTTAATTAATCAAGATACACAGGGAAATCAACAATAAGACACAAGGATAAACTTAAATGGCAGGCTAAATCCTTATCAAAGGAGAAAATCATTGCTTTCACAACTTTTCATGCATCAGATACACAGATTTTGCAAAAGGTATGAGCACCAACATGTGACATTCACTTGGCTTATGGTATTCCGGCTGTGGATGGAAAGCATCCTCACAGCCATTACACTGATAATATGAAACAATTGCTTACAGCAGCTAGGAGGTAAAACTATATAATAAGGCATGCACCTCCAGTTTGACATTCTATGTCCCTACATTTTTTCTTAACTTTTAATGAAACTAACCATTGGAATAAGAATAATATGAAATCTTTAAATCATTATTGGAGATTTTTCTAGAACATTTTTTACATCTAAACAAAAAATCAGTGCTTGGTGCAGGATTGACTGAAAAAATGATGTGGCTTATAAAACAAAGGCCAGATCAGACTTATACAGTATTTCCTTCTTAATGTGAATTACAGTTGCATTGTTTTCACATGCAAGCTGGGTTGCCAGAATACAGTCAGAATTGCACTCGCTGAACAGCATGATACTGGGTGGGGGGAGAAAACATATGCTTTTAGAATGTATTACTTTTATTGTTAGTGGAAACAAATGTAGGTGAATATTTTTACTACTGCTAAATTTTCCGGTTTAATTAGTTTCCTTAAGAAATAAATTTAGGGCAAAATCCCCACTCCCTCAACGAACTTATAAATCAAAACTCTTCTTAAAATGTGTGAATTAAATACATATATCTCTTTTCTTTTCTGAATAAATTGAATGGGACATACAAAAATTATTCTTTTTTTTTCCCCCGTCATGAAATTTCAGTGAAATGAAACACAACTAATGTTCAGAATCTCTTGATAAAGTATTGCACACATTGAGCTGGCATCATTTGTCAATCTAATAATATTATTAATCAGAAATAAGTGTTTTATGTTGCTATTAAGAGATGGTCAAGTATTAATATTTTTGTTATCTAAAATTTTCAAGAGGTAAGATTTCACATCATAAATTTGCAAAGTTCACTTCTAAAAATCTGTGTTTATGCACCAGACTAAACATATATGCATGAGACTAAACATATATGCATGAGACTAAATCACTTGACCTTCAAGATTTCTGGGCATCCTGAAATTTCAGCTGAAAACCAATAATCTATAACACTGAATCTTTATGAAGAGATTGTGAAATAGGTACAGACAAGTAAAAAACTTGAGTCAAACAGTCTCTAACAACAGCATATGGGAGAGCTATGTTGGTGCTGCCTTTTCTCATCCTAAGCAGTGAGGAATATCCCAGATTTTTTTTATTTTATTTTATTTTATTTTTTTATTTCTGGTTTCCATCCCCTCCAGATCTGTTTTTCCTGTTACAGTGAGGAGTGCAGACATTCCATAGGATATGATACTGGTTTGGATTTTGTTCACTTACTCATTTAGAAATGCTATGAAGATGGTATTTGTATTTTGTTGAGAGATCCCATGGAGCTCCCCTCTTCCTTACAACAGAAATTCTTTGTAGGTTGTGAGTACACCAGAAACATTTGACATTGTTACAGATAGCTACAACTAATGTTTTGAAAATGACCCATGAATGGTAGAAGAAATTCTGTTTTTAAAAAAATCATGTTGATACTGAAAGATACGCACTGCACAAACAAATATGTGCACTAGGTCAGAAATTATTTATGTAACTTTCAGGTTTCATTGGATAAAAGAAGAACAAAATCCCCCTTCAACAATCATGTCTTAATTCTGTAAATTTCAGAAAGAAATTCAAGTAGTTCTAATTAAGAACTGACTAGCCAAATTAGTGTCTTGTAATGCATATCCTAATAACAGGAAACAGATGCTACTAAATCTTGACGAGTGTTATTGTCAATGCCTGGAGCTAACACAGATAGACAGCGTATATGTGTATTAACATCACATTCACTCAAATTGGATACTAGTGCTGCATGCCACAGGGACCACCTAAGGCAAAAAGCTTACTTACATACCCCTATTTCTATAAATATTTATGTAGTCATATACTGGCTCTGTTATGTTTTATGTAGTAGCTCACACAAGGAGGGAGACATTTCACTTTATTAGGTAAACCAATATGATATTAGAGAAGTAAAATATTTCTTAGATAGAAATAGATCCACAGAATCACAGAATGGTTTGGGTTGGAAAGGACCTTTAAAGATCATCTAGTCCAGCCTGCCTGACATGGGCAGGGACACCTTCCACCAGACCAGGTTGCTCAAAGCCCCATCCAACCTGGCCTTGAACACTGCCAGGGATGGGGCAGCCACAACCTCTCTGGGTAACCTGTGCCGGTGTCTCACCACCCTCACAGTAAAAAAATGTCTTCCTTATGTCCAATCTGAACCTACCTTCTGTCAGTTTATACTGTTGCTCCTTGTTCTGTCACTAGAAGCCTTGATAAAAAGTCTTTCTCCACCTGTCAGACAAACCACCAAACAAGCTATAGCTCAAACAGAAAAGTTTGGGTTAGTCCCAAAATCAAAAGATATTTTTGAACAGTGTAAACATCCCAGTACCTCAGAGGTGCTGTTCTGGCTACTTTCTCTAGAGTCCTTACCCCAATCAGAGCTTACCACTCTCTCAAATACGTCAGTATGTCATTGTACCAGATCTACCAAAAATATTTAGATTAGCTAAAATACTTCTTACCACAGATTGCATTTCACCTGGACAGAGAAAGCAAACTTTTTATTATGAGAAAGGAAGTTTGTAACCTACATGCATAAAAGTCCATTTGCACATATTGTGATCTTGGTCTTTTTTATCCTTATTAAATACCTACTAATTCATAGAGAAATTCAAACTTTTTGGAGGTATGTACAGTAATTTCAAAAAATTCTTATCCAGAAAAATGTGTTAAATACGAATTCAAGTGCAGGGGTGTAGGGTTGTGTGTTTTCTTTTTTCTAAAAAGAACAGTCAAAGACTAGAAGGTAAAGCTTTCTGTATATGCATCTATGATAAACTGCTTTATAACATTGGATACATTATGTAAAAAGAGAACACTAATGTTTGTCAGGAAGCTATGTTAGGAAAGTTAATTAGGTAATGTCCATGCAGCTACTGAAATGCAATGCAGGATGTAAATTCAAAGCATTACTTTTATTATTATTATTATTTTACAGTTTTACTAGGTGCATTTTCATCAAAATTTGTCAAACTTCTTTTTAGACACATGCCCAAGGAATCTTTGAAGCAAGCTGTTTTACATTTGAAGTACATAATTAAGGATTAAACATTCCAGATGACAAAATGGTACGGTAAAATCCAGATTTCTCATACAGATTTCAGAAGTAGCTTAAAAAGGCCATATATAATTTTCTGTATGCTGTTGTGACACATTAAGTGAAGGCCAAAATCAGAAACAGAGCTTTGGGAATTTGTTGATCAAAGTAATTGCTTCCAGTTTGAAATGCATAATGAGACAGCCCTGCATTGCGTTTGTGTACCCTTTTATATTCAGCAAAGCTAAAGAGATCTTTGCACTAGCTGTAACTTACCACATGTTTGAAAAAGTAAGCATAATGAAGAACTAAGATCCATGGCAAAATTCTTGAGACAGGACAGAGATGCCTGCCTATGCCCTAGTGCTTCTGTAATTGCAGGCAACATGTTCTACACAGACTTTTCAGCTTTAGAGGAGACATTTACTATGCCAGTTTACATTGTTGCAAATAACTTATTTTAATACTTTGCCTGACTTATAAATAGACGTTTGGAACCTTATCCAAAACTGTTTGTGGCAAGAGAGAGAAACCTGTGTATTTCAGTTCAATTCATTCACAAATAAGTAAAGTTTTCATTTCTCAAAATATTATCGAAGAAATAATCCTTCAAAATGGCTCAAGGAATATCTCAAATTTACATATATGCATTGGTTGGATAAGGCCAGAATCACCCAGTCTTTCTCAGGATTAACCTTGGAAAGACTATGCAAAATCAGATTGTATGAATCATCTAGAAGTTCATGTAATGAGTCAGAAGAAAAAAGTACTGAAAATTAGGTGGTGCATACTAAGTAAAGATACTATATGATATGTGGGCATATTTAGGTTATGCATACTTAGAAGTCCCTTAAATTGGAAGTGTCCAAAAAAACCCCATAAAGACAGAACCAAATAAAATACTATGTTCAGCTGTGTGTTTTGCATTCTCTAATCAGCCTATTAAAGATTAATTTGGATGGATAATTTTTCCTTACGTGAACCATTTGCTCCATAATCTCGTTTGAAATACTAATAATTTTATTTATTTTAATAAATATAGTCAACTCACAATTACCACATACTTCACTGTCTGAAAAATTGTTCATCATGCACTCAATAATAAAAACTATGTACACATGAAAATTTTTAACTGTTTACAGTTAATTACATGTTTATTGTTTTACACAACATCCAGAATATTGTAAATGCCTAGTTAGGTAATAAAATCACTTTTTTTCCTCTGAAACTACAGCGTGAAATGCCTCTATCTTTCTGTAAGAAAATAAAATTTGGAGTTTATTGTGTTTAATGAGAATGATGTTGTGTTATCGTTTGTTTTTGTTTCTGTAATACAGCAATAATTCATTATATGTAGTCAATAATTTTAAATTTACCTCTGAGTCACCATGAAAGACAATTAAGACTGTGAATGCATGTAAAGAAAGAAATAAGTAATAATATTTTTAGAACACTATTGGAAAGTTTAAAGTACTAGATGTTTCAATTGTCTATCAATTCATAAACCAAAATAATAAATTATTTAAATCCTCGAAGTAATTAATGTCATTATTATAATAATACATCTGAACAGTGTAGGCTGTGTGTGTTTACAATATGACTATTTCAGAGAGCTCACAACTAAAATCAACTTAATACATAATGCTGAAGAAAATGATTACACAGTATATAGTATACACATATTACCACATGAAATAAATGCCATTGTGGTGGATTAACCTTGGCTGGCATTTGGACTCCTACACAGCTACTCTCTCGCTCCCCATTCTCAACAGGACAGGGGGAGAAAATAAGATGAAAGAGCTCATGGATTACTCACCAATAACCATGATGAGCAAAACAGACTCAACCTGGGGAAGATTAATTTAATTTATTGCTAGTTTAAAATAGGGTAGGATATAGTTGTGGTCACTTCGTAACACCTTGTCTCTGCTACTCCTTCATTCTCACACTGTTCCCCTGCTCCAGCATGGGGTCCCTCCCATGGGAGACAGTCCTCCATGAACTTCTCCCATGTGGGTCTTTCCCACAGGCTGCAGTTCTTCATGAACTGCTCCAGCGTGGGTCCCTTCCACGGGCTGCAGTCCTTCAGGCACAGACTGCTCCAGTGTGGGTCCCCTGCGGGGTCACAAGTCCTGCCAGAAAACCTGCTCCAGCGTGGGCTCCTCTCTCCACAGCTGCTCCAGCACGGGTTTCCCATGGGGTCACAGCCTTCTTTGGGGGCATCCACCTGCTCCGGCGTGGGGTCCTCTCTCCCCGTGCTGCAGGTGGAGTTCTGCTCCCCCGTGGACCTCCCTGGGCTGCAGGGGGACAGCCTGCCTCACCATGGTCTTCCCCACAGGCTGCAGGGGAATCTCTGCTCTGGCGCCTGGAGCACCTCTTGCCCCTCCTTCTGCACTGACCTGGGGGTCTGCAGGGCTGTTTTTCTATCCTCTTTCAGAGCTGCTGCAGAGAGTTTTTAATCCTTTCTTAAATATCTTATCATGGTGGAGCTTCCAACGTCACTTCTTGTCTCAGCTTTAGCCAGCAGCAGGTCCCTCTTGAAGCCAGTTGGAACTGATTCTGTCTAACATGGGAGCAGTTCCTGGTGTTTTGTGACAGAAGCCACCCCTGCAGCAAACCCCCCTTCCCAAACCTTGCTACATTAATCCAACGTAGTTTATTATTTCCATAGGTAAGGTGCTAAACTCTCAGGTCATGTTTCTGTTTGGCTACTAAAATGCAATAATGAGTAAGCCAGCTAATCTCACTGTGGCACAAAATGTAAATAAAGAGGTACTACCTATCCATTCGTAAGTTAGGAAGCAAATGCATTGAAATGTAACATATGTAATGCATTTAACCATGCTGGAAGAAGGAAGTCCTTTAAAATAATGAAATTAAGTTTTGAAGAATCTTTTGTCTTAGTCAGAAGTACTTTAATTCAAGGTCTAACAGAATTGGTGACAATTTGCTTAGGGGGTTCATCAAGCATATTGGAAGTTTTCTCCTATTTCTGGAACTATAAGACAAAAACTGTCCAAACATAGGGGGAGAAAAATGTCTTTTTTTTTTTTTCTCATTGAGATATCTAAAAGAATAGGATTTCAAATGAACCCAGTTTTATTTTGAACCTCTGGCTATGAGTTACATCTTTATGATTCTCAAAAAAGCAATTTGTATTCATTTCATTAAGAAACTATAAGGCCTCAGTTAATCAGAATGAGCTTATTCTAACAAAGATGTAATTTGAAGAGGAATGTTGATTGATATATAGTTAAATAATCTCTTTTCAAGCTAATGATCTGTGTATGATGAATTTTGTGATTAAAATGATACAAAATATGAAAATATTTTGTTTGTCTTCTTATATTTTTAATATATATTTTATATTGGTCCTTGCTTTTTTATTGGATATAATTCTATTCCCTGTTAAAATATGTTTTGACAGACAATATAGTAATACATAAAAACTATAACTGATAAAATCTTGCTTTTTTAAATTGTCCTATTAGTGTACTGAAATGGAAAAATGTGTTTCATATACATGTTACTTCCAAGCTGCATATAGGAAAAAAAAGTCTTATGATGGGGTTTTTTTGCCTTTTTTTCTAAGTATTTGTAGTTAAGAGGAACACTTCAAATAATAACAAAAACTCCAACAACACTGACAAAAAAACCCTAACAAAATCCCAACAGCAGAAAATTCTATTCATTGCTAATGATTATTTAAAATTCAATAATTTTCAGGAAATAACAGCACAATGGGGAAAAAAAAGATATATTATCCCAGTACAACTGTGGCTTTTCATCTATGGCTTATCATGCCAATGTGGGTTTTTTGCTTATTTGTATTTACTATCATTATACAATAATAAATGTGTGCATGTCAAGTAATGAAAGCCATCTATTAACACTGCATTGCCTCGAGTGAAGCTTCTGTGATTAGCTTTGACTAGATGTATAATGTTCATCTAAGAAAGGTTAGCATAACTGATTCTTATTCCCGGGCTGTATTAATAAATTATGGATAAGGAAAAAAAAATTAATTATATTAATTACTGATGAATAATTACTGAAAATAACAAGGTAACCTCTCTGAAATTGCAATATAATTATTTTACAAAACTGGGAAATGTGACAAAGAAACTGTTGAAGACCCAGGCCTTGTGGCACAGCAGTGAAGGCTGTTCAAGGTACACTCAGGCATCTTATAAGGCACTAAACACTGCTGATCAGGCAACTGAGCTAACTCGGCCTAACTGAGGGTGAAGTTAAGCTGCAGATTCAGACATCTAGCTTCTGTTATTTACAGTGTAGGTGCTTGTGAGAAATCTAGCTCTTACAGAGCTATCTAAAGGACAGAGATAGTAAATGGGGGTCTGAAGACCTAAGCATCAGACTACGTGGTTGTATATGGTTTGCTGAATAACTCTTTTGGTACCTTGACTGTAGTGATTAGATTGCCACTGACTAAATACAAGTTTAAATACCTAGCTGTCATGTAAAAACATATAGTTCAATTTAGGTGTCCACAGATAACAGGTAAGTGCAAGCTGAGGTATGTTAGGTGATCTAACTGGCCTCTCTGACAGGGCCCTGAGGGCACCACCAGGCCTCTCTGTCCCTGCCCAGCCCTCTCTGGACTGCCCCCTCCCCTGCCCAAGGCCAAGAACCCCATTTCAGTCCCCTGGGACAACTTCCTACAGATCCTCAATTTCACACAAGACTCATTTCAAAGTTTGTCTCTAAATGGGTATATAAGTTAAATTTGATGTTAGCTGTAAGGTTAATATAGAGCCATACTAACTCCATTGAGTCCTGTTGGTCATAGAAACTACTGATTTTAAGCAAAGACAACTAATATGCCATCTAGGGATGGACTGAACTTTTGCCCCTAGAGGATGGTGTGCTAATAAATCTAATAATGTTTCTGAGTACTACCAAGGAGAAACTTGGTAATAAAAGTGCATGAAATTATATATGTAAAGCAGCCATTTCCCTTTCTTCCTGTTAATAAAAGGCTTCTGAACATGACAATTCCTTGCTTTGGTGTCAATAGTATGAAGCGTCATAAGTAAGTCATAATGAAGTTGGTGAGTTTATTCGCATTACTGTGTAAATTCTTTGTATTTCTCTCTACACCTTGGAGATAACCTTGGAGATTTGCCCCAGCTTGCATGTTATTTAGACAGTGAACAGAGCCAGCTGATGCACATCTGTTTCGAAGGGACCCTTGGTTTGCTTAATTTGACATGAGCAAACAACAAATATCTAACTTATAAACCTGCCAGACTGTCACACAGGACATGGGGAAAATTCATAAGGCTAGCAACAGAGAAAGAGAAAACCAGAGATTCAGAAAGTAGTCAGAGAATCGGAACTGAAGAAAGAATGAAATTATCAGAAACTTCCTAGATCCATTCAGAGAAAGCACATTTTATTGAGGGATTTCAACAACTTGATTGATGACTTCATGATGTGGAAGAATGTACACAAATTTCAGTTGGCCTCAAAGTGGAATAGCGCTTTGTTTGAAAGACCTGAGGTCTTGTGGTCCATGGTTGTGGCACAGTTTTCACACTGTGCTAATTTATGTTCATGTTCTCCTAAAGGACTTTCAACAAAGAAATGTAGAAGGAGCTTAGGCTAGTAACCAAGGCTTCTTTTTTTAGTCTGTAGAGAGACACTACCACTGTAAAGCAAACTATCCCTTTAAGGTTTCCATAACTTTGTAGAATTAAGAGGTAAATACTTAGCCTCTGAAACAACTCCTTTTAGATCATGCAGTTCAGATTCTTTATCTGTGAATTCTTATCAGTTTACAGGGTCTCATGGAGACATTAACAACAAGAAAGCAATATGCATAACATGAGGGTTTTCAGACAGTTCTTTAAAGCAGAAGAATCCAAATTCAATGCAACCTTTATCAAGTTGTCATGACAAAAGTTAACTAATTTTCTTCACTGAAATGATCTTTTGCTTCCTAATTTAAAGATGATATCCTAATTCAAAGACCTATCCCACTACTTGCCATAAATTTCTTTGATTTAAAGCAAATATTACACAAGTCACTTTGTTCCAAAAGAGGACTACCTGCAGGTGTGTATTTATCTACAACACCAAGCACCTGGAAAGCATTCAGAATACTCAGGGAAGGGGCTGAAGGAAAACCAGATTACAATTACCAGAGACAATACAACACAGAGGATGTTCTGCTACTGTGGTTAAAGAATTGTCTGTGAAGCAGAGGAGTATGATGCAGATTGAACTTGCTTTCACTGGCACTGTTGTTGAGTTTCAAAAAAGAGAGGTGGGATAAATCATTAAGCTGAATCATAAGCTAAGAAATTGGAATAACTGGCAACTAATGGAATCAGCATTAATTCTTCTATCTGTATAGCACTAAGCTCTTACAATTAATGCTGTGGAATTTTAATCTTGAGTTCAATCCAGATTAACAAAAAATTAAAGGTCCTTAGAAGTCGAGCTTTGCCATCCACAATACTGAGGTTATTACCATTTTTCCTGTTATTTCAAATTAATTATTCTGTCTGAATCATCATTATTTTTATAGCTCTGTTTACTGAAGTTTTCTTGTTACTATGTATTATTTGTGTAGCATGAACAGTGCAATAGATGCTTAGCAGACAGAATTGAGGATGACAGCAGTGATTGAAAGACCATACATTTAAATATGTGTGTAAATAATAGAGAAGGAAAGCAGGAGAAAGTGAACAGTTGCAAATACATGGTAAAGTCAAGTATTCACTATATTGACATTACATTTTTTTCATCTTCAGGTTAAATAATAGCTTTCTAATAGCAGTTGAAATAACAAGGGGGTGCTCAAGTGTTAAGATGTAAACCGTCTAACTTGGAAGCTGATCCTTCTAATAAACTTAATTGTCATTCTTTTCTTTAATGTTCCATAAGAGTTTCAGTTAAAGATTATTAAGTAGTATGTTTTATCTAAAGGTTATACTATGTTTTTCTTCATTTTGACAGGTGTACTTCTTACATAAATTATAATGATTAATAATAAACTTAAATGATTTGCAACTAAGGTATCACATACCCTAGCAGAGAACATATAGACAGCACGTTCAAATGTATCAGAGGTTTCACTTCTGTGTTCAAGCTCAGTTTATCCCTCACTTTTCATTGCATTTCCCAGAGACTGGCTCTAACCTGTAGCAGCAAGACTGACCTACAATGGAGTCCTGCTCTTCAGGCTTGAGAATCACAAGAGTTGGCCTAGCAGGGTGCGGGCTGATACACATTTTAATTACATCCACACCTTTCTACAGAAGCTATGCTTCTTCCTAGAATGTTGGAAAATTAACTCATTGCTAATAGTATCTATAATTCTCAATTTAACTTGCAAAACCAAATCACAACTTTTTATGAAAAGTTCTCTTTACAAAATTTAATATAATGAAGTTGTTGTGTTAGTGACACAGGGAGAAAGAAGTCTGTATTAAATCCAGCATCCAATACAAACCTCAGATGAAGTTCAAAAGATCAATAAAACCCCTAGATTTTTAAGTAGTAAGTGGGAGAACCAGTTCTGTTTACCATTCATTACCTTCCATTACTGTTTGTGACACATTTGTGCAGATCAATTAGAATGAAACTACTTAAAGTTGTCATTGGCAAAAAATTCATTTAGATGGACTAGACCAGAATGTTTAAAACTGGAGACAGCAAAACACTGTTTAGACAACACTAAATTAGGGCAGACTGTAATGATATGGATTAGTTCAGGATTAAGGAGAATTTAGGATGAATATTAATTCCAAAAAAACCATTTCATTAGGTGACACTAATTAAAGTAAAATTGCAACCTCCTAAATTCTTAATGAAAACTCATATAGAAAATAAATATGTTAGGTGAAAATGAATAATTCATTACTTGAACAGAGGACTACCATTGTAAAAGGAATTATACATCTGGTGCAAACCAAAGAATCCTGCCACATGCCAATCAGGCCAGCTGATTGAGGAAATATTTTCATCCACTCCATAGCTGATCCTAAAAGTGATCCCAACAGTGAAGGTGAACAGACACCCTAATTTACCAATATCATTTTAGACAGTTAGAATGATACACTCTATTACATTTATTGTGATTTTTTTTTTTAATTGGCAAACACAGAATATGTTACTTTAACTGTACGTTCAGTGAAAATAAGCAAGTTAAAATTAGGTAAGTGTTGATCAGCTCTTCCGTGCCGCTGCTTGTTCCTGTTCCTTGATTATGTTAGGAACCTTCTTTTATATGGTTTTCTTCTAGCCATTCTTTTACCTCATTAGTAATTGTGGTAGGTTGACCCTGGCTGGGCTCCAGGTGCCCACCAAAGCCACTCTATCACTTCCCCTCCCCAGCTGGACAGGGAAGAGAAAATATAACAAAAGGCTCATGGGTCAAGATAAGGACAGTTTTAACGAAGTTAAATTATGAAGTGACTTATTTCCAGAAAAATCTTCTAATAACTGGTCTTGCCCTAAGCAATATGGTATAAAACTGCTTCATAAAGAAACAGGGATCAATTTCTGACCTTCTTTTATTTAGTAGGCTTATCTAATGGGACCCTTACACTCACTGCCACTACCTAAATTGTTGACGTTGCTTCAACTCAATTCCCACATTCTCTCTTTCTCTTTCCAAGATACTCTGGAAAGTGATAGCTCTACAGAAGAGGTGCACTGGTGCCAAAGACACTTCTCAGTGGAAGATACGCTTACAGCTATTCTGCAGGCAAGAGCTGAATACAGGAGGGAAAATTGTCCAGTCTGCCATTGTTTGGGATACTTTCTGCACAACTAAACAGGACTGTCATGCAACACAGGGAAAATAATTTTATTCCCATTGGACAAATTACTGTCCTACAAGTACATTTTGGTAAGCAGCTACAAATTACTATAATCTCTTCTGCTTTTTAAACTCCGACACCTAGGAATGTTTGAAATCTTACCAAAAATTTCCCTCCCATTAGACAGCCTAACTGGGAATATGCCCACAAGAATTAATAGTATTGTGATGACTCCTGGTCCATGTCCAATCTACTACTACATATATTACATTAAATGCTCTAAAGAAACATTGCTTGTTTCTGTCTTTCTTTCTTTGCTTGCTTTTTAATGTTTATTGTACCTTTATTTAAAATGACCCAGATCCAGCAAATAATTAGTTACCTAATTTTTCTTTAAGTTCTTAGCTTCCCATTGAACTATTAATTGGATTTGGGCCAAAAAGTCTTAATCACCTCAGTCCAAAAGATGTTTAAATTTTTCCTTAATGTGTTTAAATATATTTCTTTGTAAATGGATATAAATATCTTTATCAATACAAAGAAAAGGAGCGGAATATAGTTCTGCTGAAAAGAAAATAAAGCATCTCCATACAAATAACATCATCTAAATAGAATTTTTTTTTTTGCTAGATTAAACATAAATAATCAATATGTAATCAGAAATGGTTATCCTTCCAAGAGAATAGAAAGTATTTCTAGACTCTGGGTAAGATAATTTTGAACTTTAAAATACTACTTGTTTCTGTATAATTTTGAAAGAAACAGGGCTATTCCATTTTTGGAAGAAATCAAGGTAATATTATTGATCAGTAATATAAGTCTTAGATTTAATTCTTTTATCTTTTTACATGTAATTACTTAATCTGGAATGTGAACATGTATCTCATAAAGGTGGCTTGCTGTCCGTGCATGAGAAGATGGCTGTTATAAGCCTTCCACATAAGAAGAAAAGGTAAAATGTATTTAAAATCTTCAGCTGAGCACCTTTCTATATTCCGTTCAGTAGATTGATAGACTCATAAACAAATATGTTTTCTGAAGGTGTGATCTATTATGTTACCAACTCATAAGATCATAAAAACACATCTCCTTTTTTGAAAACTACTGATCTCAAGCAGAAGGCTATGTCTCTGTGCATTTGTAGATGTACAGAGATATACTCCAAATGATTTATGAAGCTATGCTCTGTCAGAGTTCCTGAAAAATTGACATGAGAGAAAATCTTCCTTCTTTTTTCCCCCTATAAATCAACCAAATTTGATGCAGTGCTGGAAACACAAGAATATCTACATAGACTCATGACTAAATAAGATAGCAAAATGAGAAAGAAAAGCTTTAGTTCAGTTACGACTTCCAGCTGTGCTTGTAGTAGAACTTATGGAAAGTTATGGAAAACAAAGCATATCATAGAATAACATCTTTTGTACTAGAAGATGACAAAATACTGACAAGTACTTAAAATTTATTTTATATGGCAAAATTAGATGAGGTAAGTTCACTTCAGATGTAATTTCAGTGCAATAACAACATTTAAGCACTGATTAATGTTACCTGTAACATTACAATTCTGTCTGGCCTATGAAAGTAAATTGTCTTTTTTTTTTTCTACTCAAGCAGAGACATAGTGAAATGTATCCTATAGGACAGGTTATGCCATAGCCATGGGGTGGAATTCTAAAGCTCCAGAAATTTAACAAATGTTCAGAGAACTTCAGCACATAAATAATTTAATAGATCAAAGAACACACAACATTTTTAAATAAATATAGGAAAACATGCCAGTATTTTCACACTCACATATTTAGATTTAGTTCTTTATATCTTGATTATGTACTTAACTAAGGATCTAGACCACAAAAAAATGAAGCCTATAAAAGAACTCAGCTGAATCCAAAGGGGTTTCGGCCTTCCAAACATCAATCAGACATAATTTTCACTGAAACCAATAGGAGTGTCATAATATCTCTAAAAGTCAAACTATTTAACTACTTAAATGTGTATGTATTTTTTTTTTACTTTCATTCACTAATAAGACATTCAGAATTTTCAAAATTAGTATTTTATTCTCTCTATGTATTTCCCTTCTCCTCCCTTTTTTCCTTCCATTCCCATGTTTTACATATTTGTTTGTTTGCTTACATACTTCACGGACATGCTTATAACAACACAATCAGCCACTCCACCAATATAATTTTATTTGATTATACCAGAAGATTTAATATGTAAATTCAAGTAAAATGCATAGGAATTGGAATACAACCAACACAATAAAGAAGATGTTCTTTTATTAGATGAGAGAATGTAAAATCTGAATGGGTAATTAACACTATCTGCACAAAGAGGCTATAGAAAGTTGAGTGCTACATTCCAGATCTTAAATGTTTGGGAGTTTGAGACTATTTGGATGAACTCATCAATCATCAGGGGAAATCTCTTAGCAGTTGTATGTTTTCTTAACAACCATAAATGGTGCAAATGAAAAAGTAGTTCCAGCAATATTTAGCAGTCTTTTGTAAAAGTGCCTGTAAAATTACTTCAATTGGAACTGCATATTTATTTTCTTATGAGATTAAATTTTTAACTTTTGTAATTTTCTAGGCTTTTTCAAGTAATTACGTATCCTTTGTTTCTACATAAGGCCAAACACTTTATGGTTCAGTCTATGCAGAGTCAAATGCAGAGGTAGATACATTAAAATAAAGTGATGGGTTGCATACACTGAAATATCACTTTCCTTCAATGACATTTTGATTTTCTTGAATCAGTAGACCATGAAAGTTCATTTTGACACATACTAGCTCAAGATAAAATCTCTTCCAGCTCTGTAATCATATCTTTTAGTGTTTAGGCTACCAAAAAGACAGAGCTCACATTCTCATTCTATTTTGAAGACGAAAAAGCAATTTTGTGCTAAACCACAGGAGGTATAGTGAGGCCCAGGCATCAAACACTATTGGACATAAGTGATTTGAATTCTTAGATAGGAAGGTGCATGTGCAATACAGAAAAAGGTCCTAAAAAAATTGAAGATGGAAGAAAACTGCTTGAGATTGAGTACATAATCAGAAACCCACTAAAGTTTGTAAGATGCAATGTCAGCAGGGGGAAAAACAATCTGCGTTTCCAGCTTCAGGATGGTTTGTGGAAAGGAACATTTGTTGCTCTAAAAAGATGGAAAGATAGTAAGAGGAAGAGCTGAGTTGCTTAATTTAAGGGCATCAGAGAGGACATACTATCAGTGGCATATCAAAGAATGCAGATAAAATAAAGCCAGTGAATACTGGGCTTTTTTCTTTTTTTTTTTTCTTTTTTTTTCTTTTTTTTTAATTAAAAAAATGCAAATAAAACTCACCTTTCTACAACAACTTTCCTACAGCAAAAATTGTAATGAAAAGTTGTAATGAAAAGTTGTAATGAAAGGAAAAAAACCACAACCAAAATAACCCAACAGAACAGCCCCCCGCCCCCTGCCCTCTCCCCTCCCCCACCCCAGTTATCTGCAGGAAATATAAATCTTTTCATTCTAAAAGAAAACAAATGTGTGTTTCAGTTAAATAGGACTGATGGATCAGGGGTTAATTATTCATGCTGAAGTTTGCATTTAGTTTTGTCCTCAGCAAGGAAGTCAGGGGGAGTTTTGAACACCTAAGACTTGAAGATTTAGCCTGTGATATTCAGAGCTTCCATTTACAAGTCAGAATGAGCCTGACACAAATCCAACAGTTCACAGTACTTCGTGATGTAGAATTGGTGCCTGACAATTAGGAAATATCCCAACATTTTAGCTTATTGTAAAATAAGTGGAATTAAATAATTCATTTTACTGTAACTGAAGTTCTGTGTTCCAGGCATTGAGGTGAAAAAAATTGTCAAGTTTTCTCACAAGATTTCTGTAATCTGGCATTATTCCTTTAGGGTATTTTCATAACTCAGGTTTTGCTCATTCCAGAAACTGGAAAGCAAAACCAGTAAATTAAAGTTAATCTCCAAAAAGTTAAATGAATTTACTGAAAAATTTAGATCTCTTAGCAAAATGCAGCCTTGAGGACTAACCTAGGATGGACATTTCATTGTATCCAAATTTCAAAGAAGCCTCAAAGGCAAGGCACAAGACCAAACATCATGTTCAGTTTATGTGTGCTAAAGAAACACACTTTATATGTAGAGCCAAGAATTAATTGATAACCTTATTAAGTTTTAGCAATTCAATCAAGATATGTTACACTAAGTCCAAATTATGCAATTATTAGAGCTTGTTCCAAAATAATATCCATAGAACTGATTTGCACACTTTTTCTATAATCTATATCTTTCTTTTATGTTTTGCTCACTCTTTCCAGGTCCTTCAGGTTCTAAAGTCAATGGTGCTAGACTTCTTCAATAAGAGGGCGATGGGGACTGCAGGAAGTCACCACTGTCTTGAGGTCTTCACTGCAAAAAGTCTGAGCACAGGCTGTTCTTTTTTACTCTTGTATCCATTTAGAATTATTTCTTATGTTTTGTAACACAGTCAACTTGCTGTCCTTGAAACAGGTTTGGCCAGGCTCCAAAAGCTGTATCCCTTTAATGAACAGAGACTGGTCATTTAACAGAGACTGATCATTTTGAGGTTTTGCTTAGAGCTCTTGAACCTCCAATATCACCTCGTGCATGTACTTTCAAGGCCTCTGTCATCTTGTACTTGTTCTTTTGGGCCCCTTGTCAAAATCCCATTTGTCTTTAATGGCCTTCAGGCTGTGGTTTCCTAAAAACCAAAACTAATGTTTTATTAGCACTACCTGGACATGTTTAAGTCACTGTTCTAATAGTTTTGAGTAGTTCAGTTTACCTTACAGCAATAACGATCCATCAGGAGATACATGCGTCTATAGATACATACAGATGCTGATAAAATGCTTTAGTAAATGCTTATTAATATCTATTACTTCAGGCAGTATCACTGGTTCATTATCAAAATTGCTTTACAACAATTTAGGCAGTGACTACATTAGCAAATAGAGTGGTTCAATATCAGAAGTACAGAGCAGAATATTGAAAACCCAACATATACGTTATATGCATTCACAAGCCTTTGTTGCAGACTGCCTCTAATCTAGTTTCACAGACTAAGTACCCATTAATGGGCAAAGTTCATAGATGCCTTACATAGGTGCTTATCTCAACTTATTTGAATTTTGAAGGAATCTGAAGGACATAGTAAAAGAACATTATGTAACCCACAGCACAAGAAAGATACATAGCTGGTGCCAACTT
>NW_010973220.1:3009053-3009700 GCF_000737465.1 Haliaeetus leucocephalus
AGATCAGGTTAGTCAAGCAGGACCTGCCTTTCATAAACCCACATTGACTGGGCCTGATCACCTGGCTGTCCTGTATGTGCCATGTGATGGCACACAAGATGATCTGCTCCATTGCCTTCCCCAGAACCAAGGTCAGACTGACAGGCCTGTAGTTTCCCAAACCTTCCTTCCAGACCTTCCTGTAAATGGGCATCACATTTGCTAACCTCCAGTCAACTGGGACCTCCCTGGTTAGCCAGGACTGCTGAAAAATGATGGAAAGTGGCTTGGTGAGCACTTCCACCAGCTCCTTCAGTACCCTTGGGTGGATCCCAGCCAGCCCCACAGACTTGTGTGTGTCTAAGTGGTGTAGCAGGTCACTAACTATTTCCCCTTGGATTATGGGGGCTTCTTTCTGCTCCCTTTGCCTGTCTTCCAGCTCAAGGGGCCAGGTACCCTGAGAACAAGTGGTCTTACTATTAAAGACTGAGGCAAAGAACGCATTAAGTACCTCAGCCTTTTCCTCAGCCTTTGTTGCTATGTTTCCCCCTGCATCCAACAGAAGATGGAGATTCTTCTTAGCCCTCCTTTTCTTGTTAATGGATTTATAGAAACATTTTTTATTGTCTTTCACAGCAGTAGACAGATTAAATTCTAGATGGGCTTTG